>NW_017670546.1:205100-229945 GCF_001879085.1 Nicotiana attenuata
ATTATATATATATATATATATATATATATATATATATATATATATATATATATATATATATATATATATATATATATATATTAACACCTTTATTTTCTTTCATTCTCAATTGTATAAATAATTTTTTTAATTTTTGTTGTTAATACTACAATTATTATTACGAACATATTATTCTAATTAATTTTTTTTTACTAAGCTCATTATATTTGTTATTCTAGCATTATATATGCTTAGATTTTTTTTTGTTTTTTATTTTATAAATAATATATATTTATTCTATAGGTAAGTTGACAATGTAGATTAAAAAGAGAAACAAATTATAATATTTAAAAAGTTTTAAAATTTTGATAATTTAGAGGGTAAAATAGGTATTTAACAATTAAAAATTTGAAAAATCTAGTTGAGTGACTTTCTGAGTGCAATAGGCATAGTTAAGTGACTTTGTTATTACAAACGAAAGAAAAATGACTTTAGAAGATAATTTGGGATAGTTGAGTGATCATTTGAGTAATGGACTCAGTTTTGACATCATGAATCCTTTGTTTGTAGGTAATTGATTGAGCGTTATTGTGTAAGCCAAACTTGTGATTGTGAATGGAATTGATGATTGAAGAGTGGTAGTTATATTGACAATTTTAAACTTTTATTATTATATTATTATAACTATAATGTTGATCTCTAACAGTTTTTGCACACTACTTTCTAATTTCCATTATTTTGCCAGAGGATAAAAGATCACAAGAATTAAAGAGCTTTATTTGACGATTACATCTCCCAGTTAATTCTAGGTTTGACCTTCAAATCCCCTGTCCAGGCTGAGTGAGCGATCTGGGATAATATTTAATACACCTTGTTGCTCTGCAAATTAAAGATGTACTTGCTTCAGTTAGTGCATAAAAACTGAAATTTTCACATTAGCTATCAATTAAGATTTTAAAAGTAATTAATCAGACTACTTGTGCAGTGATTAGAGTATATGTGAATATATTGAACGATTCATTAAAGCATCTTTTATATACTTCCACAAATGTTTAGAGATAAATCAAAAATATAAATTTCAAAATCCCCCAAAAAAAATACCCGGGGATTCCTATATAGACTTTTGGAAAAATATAAAATAGTACTTATATTAAACTGAAAATTTTACGTACAATGGACAATGTATAAACAATATATGAAATGACTTACCTCTAGTTGTGTGTATTTCTTATTAAACTAGCTATTAGATAACATATTAGAACAGTAGATAAAATGTCTCTTAAATTTTTATAAAAAATTGAACCATATATAAGTGTATGTTTCCTCTTTCTTAAAAATTTAATCAATTAATGACACACAATATTTAAATTCAAACTTACCTTTCAAACGAGAAGCCTGTTCAGGAGTCAATGAAGCTGCAAATCCATTTAATTCGTTTTTATAATTATATATAATTGCCTCTTTCGCTGCCTCCTCACTAAAAGTTAAAAAAAGAATTATAAATATGAGACATTATATATCCTTAATTTATAAGCATTTGAATATTAAACATGATATTAAAATAAGGAAAATAGGGATATGAACCTTCCCATTACTGTGGCTAAGATATTTTCATAATCAGAATTCTCAGTAAAAACAATGTAAATCTTCTTGTCTTCCTCTGGAAAAGAAGCTGTTTTTGCTATAATAAAGGAAAAATGAGAAATCAAAATTAGAAATGTGAAAGTTGTTGATGACAAATATTTGCATTGAGCCATTGTGATTTAATTTTATGGAAATTAGAAATGGATGGGAATTAAGATTTTGGTTTATTAGGTGATGAAGATGGTGATAAAAGGAATGGAGCTTGGTGTATAATTTATATTTTCGAAAGAAGTTTTAGATGCTAAGCACCTAGCTAGAGCATTAATTGAATAGGAGTAACTTACTGAAGTTTCATTTTTGACTTTAATATGTCGGTTTACTGTAATTACAAAGGAAAGAAGTTTTAACTGATTTATTTAAGTGTATTGATGTCTTATTTTGACTTATTTAATTCTAGAGTTGTCAATTAAAAGACGCCGAGTACAGTTGAAGATGATCTATTATGTGCCATGCCTACTTACAATATGAATATTTTAAAAAAAAATAACTAGAAAGATTGATTCTTTTTTATTTACGGATCTTTTATTTACTGATGTCTTATTTAGGATCTTTGAGTACGCTAAGCTTAGGTGTTGGCTCAATAGCAGTGTTTGCTAAATATCCGATGAGGAGAGTTTCATCTGAATTTAAGTTCAGCTCAACATCTTCTATATGTTGATGCATGATTAGATGCACTTTCTTAACCTTTGCCTAAACAAATTACCTAAGCACGAACAATCGAGATGAACAAAAAGCTGCGAAATAATGAAAATTGCACGTTAATCAGACATTATGTGTAAAAGCGGAATAATAAAAATTCAACGTGTTATTAACTCTAGCATAGACATATATGTTTTTTTTCTTCAAAAATTGAAGTTTAACGGTTAAAAGTGAAATAACAAAAATTAAGGGTTTTGATAAATGAACAGAAGGGCATGTTTTTTAGTATGTTTGCATATTATTTCTCATGTGAGTTGCGGGGAAATTACATGATTTTTGCAGTGAAATATGCTCATTTATGTATTTCTTGTGTGTAGGAGTAAGTTTGGATGATAAGTGATCAAAATATCAATTTGTTGCTAAAAGGAAAAGATGGAAGAACTGAGGGAGCTCATCCATTTTCGCGCATGGGCATGAAAACAGACGCGAAAAAGGAGAGAATTGAATGCACAAAACAGCGAAGTGAGGCGAAGGCACAGATCTCTTCGCGAAATGAAAAACTTTCAAAAGTTGACGCGAATTCTGACTTTCCTATCCGAGATTGGATTGATTAGTTCCGACCCATACAAACCCTAATCGATGTAAATATATCCTAAAATGTGCTTTTAAGGGGGAGAAGACTTTGGAGAGGAAAAACACGCTAAGAGCAAGGTGAAAGATTCGCCAACAAGTTTTTCCTTTTCTTCTTTCAATTTTCATTATTGGTTATGAATTTTAGTATTGTAGTTTTACATACTATCATGAGTAGCTAACTTCTTATCTAGAGTTTCTTGTTACGTTTTAATATAATTTAACTTTAGATTTCTCTACTTGTCTAACTTCGTGATTATTTTAGTTGATTGAATGGACAACAATTGATTGTGCCTATTTATTATATATTGCTTGAGAAATGGTACATATTTAGGTGGTTGTTAAACAACGTCACTCCTAACGTATATGATGAATCAATATGACGGATTTAAAGGTAGGTTTAGAAATAACAAAGTCTTGATATGGTCATAGTGAGCGGTAAGATAGTGCCAGCTAGCGTAGTTCAGAAGAATATGTCTAGTAAATTATTGTAATTGCTCGGGAGAGAATTACGATACCTGAAATGCTCACGATCAGTAGAGAATACTTAGGCGAAATTATAGAAGACATAGCAGGATGGATTCCGACAATTGAGAAAATCATAACTCTAGGCCTCCTTAATTTTTTTGTCCAACCCTTAATATCTCTAGTTGTTAACTAATACTTTAATTTGTTAGTTAATTAGTTAGATATAAGAATCTTAATATTTATAACTTAAGAATTGTTCGAGCTTGTCTTCTTAGTGATAGTGATCAGTTGTAGCTAAAGCTTAGTTCTCTGTGGGATTCGTCTCTGGACTCTTAGACTGGATTATATTTGCAATGACCGCTTATCCTTTTTAGGAATAGAGTTGGGTGTGATCAGGTCTATTTAGAAAGCTATATGTAATTAAATGGTTGTGTAATTACTTAGGATAGTGATTATACACCCCGGTAATTACATAGTATAGTACTTATAATGACAATGTAATTTTAACTGATATTTTATTGGATAAGTGTAATTACGTAGTTAAATAAATATTATTTAGATTAACCTATCAAAATATATTATAAACTATATTAAATAATTATAAATTCATAAATAATATCATAAAATTAGAAGTATCTTTCAAATAAATAATATTATTACTTAATTGAATTAATCAAAATACAATAACGATTTAAATTTTTTTACTATCTCATTAATGTGTTATATATATATANGGCTCAAAATAGTAAAGTGAATTATAAGATAAGGAAAGTAAGAAAGAGAAAGCGTTGTTGATTATTCCCTTGTCGGGACGTTTGGTTGAACTTGTTGGAATCTTTCCCTTGCCGGAATGTTTGTCAAATATTTGCTTATTTTGTGCCCCTTAATTGTGACTGTTGTTTGGGAAGTCAAGACTGTTAAATGATATTGAGGATCGGGTTGCGCGCCGCAACAATGATGTTGAGGATCGGGTTGCACGCCGCAACAATAATATATGAGGATCGGGTAGCGCGCCGCAACAATAATATATGATAAGTGATATGGGTCGGGTTGCACGCCGCAACAATGATATTGTGGAGCGGGTTGCACGCCGCAACAATGGTAATTATGGAGCGGGTTGCACGCCGCAACAATTGTTGAGGCTATGTGTTTGTATTTGAGTATTGATTCCTTGTTCGCTGTGAACCTAAGTTACTTTAGTTATTACTCTGGATTATTGTTATTATTGTAACTCCCCATAGCATGTTTCCCCTCCCATGTTGGTAATTGCTTTGTATTCGATTTCCGCTGTATATCTATAACTGCACAAGTTTATGTGGTATCCGGTCTAGCCTCGTCACTACTTCGCCGAGGTTAGGCTAGACACTTACCAGCACATGGGGTCGGTTGTGCTGATGCTACACTTCTGTGCATTTTTGCACAGGTCCAGGTTTTGAGGAGCAGCAGCAACAGTAGTTCGGAAGCAGGCGATTCGTATTCACGAGACTGAGGTAGCCTTGCAGGCGTCCGCAGGCCCGACGTCTCTTCTCATTGTTTTCTTTTAGACTGTTGCCTCCTTGTTTCGAGACAGACAGTTGTTATATTTCTTTCAGACCTTTGTATTTAGTTTATTCTTAGTGGTTCGTGAGTAATGTGACACCAATTCTTGGGTAGAGGTTGTTTTGACTATTCCGCGTTTTAAATTCACCATTTTTAAGACAGACTTCCGCTATTGTTCTTATTAGACTTAAGTTCTATATTGATGTTATAAACTGTTAAAGATAATTGCTAGTGATGGAAAGGTAATTAAGTTGGCTTGCCTAGCTACCACGAGTAGGCGCCATCATAACTCTGATGGTGGGAAATTCGGGTCGTGACAAGTTGGTATCAGAGCACTAGGTTACATAGGTCTCATAACTCACGGACAAACTTAGTAGAGTCTGAGGAGTAGGTACGGAGACGTCTGTACTTGTTCCCCAGAGTCTATTGAGTTAGGAAAAATCTCTCATTTGTTCTTTCTTGTCGTGCGAATTGGTTTCTTAAATGCTGATTGAATTTCCACTCTGTTCTTTCGCAGATGGCGAGAACACGCGCTTCCTCATCCACCGATCAGCAGTCTGAGCCCGAGGCAGCTCCCGCTAGGGGCAGAGGACGTGGCCGTTCTAGGGGCCGAGGTAGGGGCAGGGCCCAGCCACCAGCAGCAACACCAGTGGCGGACCCTCAGGTTGGCCTTGACGAGGAGGTTCCGACCCCAGCTCAGACAGTTCCGGTGGGCCCAGCTCAGGTCCCAGAGGGGTTTATTGCTACCCCAGTTCTTCAGGACGCCTTGGTCCGATTGGTTGACCTCATGGAGAATGTCACCCGAGCAGGATTGCTTCCTGCAGCACCAGCCACTCCCCAGGCTGGAGGAGGAGCCTAGACTCCTGCTGCACGTACTCTGGAGCAGGTAGCTCCCCAGACTCAGATCCCACCGGGCCAGCCAGCTGTTGCAGTTCAGCCGGGGGTAGTTGCACAGGCCGGTGATGGAGCGGCTATGTCTGCTGATGCTTTGTGGAGGCTGGACATGTTCACCAAGCTTTTCACTGCTACATTCAGCGGAGCTTCTTCTGAGGACCCCCATGATTTCTTATACAGCTGCCACGAGGTTCTTCGAAACATGGGCATTGTGGAGTCCAATGGAGTTGATTTTGCGGCTTTTCGTCTATCCGGATCCGCCAAGACTTGGTGGAGGGATTACTGTTTAGCCAGACCAGCAGGGTCGCCGCCTTTGACTTGGGATCAGTTTTTAGAGTTGTTCCTGGAGAAGTTTCTCCCCGTTACTCAGAGGGATGCTTATCGGAGGCAGTTTGAGCGCCTCCAGTAGGGGTCTATGACAGTCACTCAGTATGAGACCCGGTTTATCGATCTAGCTCGCCATGCCCTCGTCATACTTCCCACTGAGAGGGAGAGGGTGAGGAGATTTATTGACGGTTTGATCCAGCCCATTCGTCTTCAGATGGCCAGAGAGGCGGGTAGTGACATTACATTTCAGGAGGCGGCCAATGTGGCCCGGAGGATTGAGATGGTTCTGCCACAAGGGGGTGGTCATAGGTCAGACAAGAGACCCCATCACACAGGTCGATTCAGTGGTGCCTCACCTGGAGGCAGGGATTCTTATGATAGGGGTCAGTCTTCCAGGCCCTTTCAATCAGCCCTCCGAGCTTCGCAGGGTCCTCCAGGCGATCGTGGTTCTCGTGGGCAGTATTCTGATCAGCAGCCCATCAGTGCGCAGCCTCTTCAGAGTTTTCGTGGAGGTCATTCGGGTCGTCAGGGCCAGTCTCATCGTACAGAGGGATGTTATGAGTGTGGCGAGTATGGTCACATCAGGAGAGCTTGCCCGAGATTGAGGGGTACACAGTTACAGCAGCAGGGTCCTCGCCCCATGATTCAGGCACCAGGTGACCCACAGCCTGCCCAGCCAGCCAGGGGCAGGGGTAGGGATCATAGAGGTGGAGGCCGAGACCCTAGAGGTGGAGGCCGGACCGCCAGAGGTAGGGGTCAGCCGGTAGCCGATCGTCCCAGAGACATGGTTCAGGGAGGTGGGGCTGATCCCCGATTTTATGCTTTACCAGCCAGACCAGAGGCCGAGTCGTCAGATGCAGTTATTACAGGTACTATTCTGGTTTGCGATAGAGATGCGTCAGTGCTATTTGACCCTGGGTCTACATATTCATATGTGTCGTCTTATTTTGCACCCTGCCTGGCTATGTCTAGTTATGCTTTGGGCATTCCTGTTTATGTATCTACACCGGTGGGTGACTCTATAGTAGTCGACCGGGTGCATCGTTCCAGTGTGGTTGTGTTTGAGGGTCTAGAGACCCGTGTTGATTTACTGCTTTTAGACATGGTGGATTTCGACGTTATATTGGGGATGGATTGGTTGTCCNNNNATATATATATATATATAAGAAATTCTAGATATTATTTATAATCAGGTACTTAAATTATTATTTTTTTTAAAAAAAATTAAAGAACTATACATTGGTAACTAATATCGAAAAAATTATCAGTATCTTGACTATATTTCAAATAAATAATATCTTAACTTGAATTAAATAATAAAAGTTTCAACTATGAATTTAAAATGTTTACCAACTCATATGAGTAAAATATAAAATTTATGATTTATTGTACTTTTTAAACAACAAAACATATAAATACGAGTGTAAAAAGTATTTTTTTTAATTATTATTTTATACAAATAAATAAAGCTAGTAAACTATGAAATTGTATTTAACAACTAAGAAAAATAAGGAAAATAGAAAAAGAAGAAGCAAAATATGAGAAGTTGCAAAATTATATGGCAGCACACAATAAGCAATATGTTGGAAGGTTAAAGAATGAGAACAATGGAAATAGGAAAAAAAAATAGTACTTAATATATTTGAAAAAAAAAATTAAAGTTATATTATGTTGTGATTACACAGTATAATTAACATCAATTCTCACCTCCTTGAGAATTGGAGAATATATGTGACGACCCAAAGGGTCATCACCTGTTTCCTCATCCGTTCCGTGCTTCCGAGGCCTTGAAAACCTCATTCTTACTTGCCTCGATTTGCGTGCACAGTCCGAGGGCATAGCTGGGAAGCTTTTATGTTGAAATATGTAAATTCTGTGAAAAATTTGAAGAATTTTGATATTAATATGTTGAAGGTTGACTTCGGTCAACATTTTTGGTAAACGGACCCGGACCCAAGATTGGACGGTCCCGGAAGGTCCGTAGAAAAATATGGGACTCGGGCATGTGCCCGGAGTCGTATTCCGAGGTCTAGAGCCCGAGAAATGAATTTTTCTGTGAAATTGTTTTTCTGAAATTATTAAGGAAAATGGAAATAAAAATTGATTAAAAGACTGTGGTATCGGGCTCGTATTCTGGTTCCGACGCCCGGTACAAGTCTTAAATATGTGTTAAGCGCTTTCTGTAAAGTTTGGTCGAAATCGGACGTCGTTTGACGTGTTTCGGACCTAAATATCTAAAGTTTGAAGTTTATGAAGTTTGAAAGGAAAATGATGAGTTTGAGGCTTGATTCAATGATTTTGATGTTATTTTGGCAATTTGATCGCTCGAGTAAGTTCGTAGGATGTTATTGAGTTAGTGTGTGTGTTTGGTTAGGAGCCCCGAGGGCTCGGGAGTGAATTGGAGGTGGTTCGGGGTATTTTTACACTTGGAAATAGGATCAGATTTTCTGTTGCAGACCTTTGTTCTTCGCGAACGCGGCCCTAGGCACGCGTTCGCAGTGCCTTGTTATCTCCTCCATCGCGTTCACGTGTTCCCTACCGCGATCGCGTAAGCTAAATTCAAACCCCAGTATTTCCCTTCATCGCGTTCGCGTTCTGGCCGTCGCAATGGCGATGGTCTATTCTGTTCTCTATCGCGTTCGCGTCCCTATGCACGTGTTCGCGTAGGCCAATCTTGGACCCCCCCAGTAGTTCTTCTACGGGATCGCGTATTCCTCCACGCGATCGCGATGACCAGTCAGTGGAACCCTTCGCGATCGCATCCCTGTTTCCGCGATCGCGTAGGGCAATTTTGCCCAGCGATTTTTTAAAAAACAGAAACAGTAGCTACGGGTTTTATCACAAAAATACACGAGCTCTTCTTCTCCACAACCCCTAGGCGACTTGTAGAGCGATTCTTCATCAAACATTCTTGGGTAAGTGGTATCTAACTTGTTTCCTTCGATTTCCTTCATTAATTAGTGAATTCCTAGCCCTAAAAACATGAAATCAAGGTAGAAATTATGGGTTTTGGATAGAGTTAGGGTTTTGAGAATTTTGGGTGATTCAACCTCAATTTGGGGTCGAATCTTAAAACAAATTATATCTTTGGACTCGTGGGGTTATGGGTGATTGAGTTTTGGTCCGAGCCTCGAGTTTCGACCATGTCCCCGGTGTCTAATTTCGGGATTTTTGGAATAATGCTAGGAAATTCATATCTAGGCTACGGGATGTTACCATTGAGTCTTTATTGATATTATTAAATTGATTATGCCTAGATATCACGGAATTGGAGGTTGAATCACGAGGTAAAGCAATAGTTGAGGATTAAGCGGATCCCAAGGCTTTGAGGTAAGTGTTTGGTTTAACCCTAGCTTGAGGGAATAGGAGTTGAATCTTGTTGCTAATTGCTATGTGATCGAGTATGATGTATAGGCATGGTGACGAGTATCTATACATTGGTGTCTAGCATGACCGTGAGTCTTTATAATGTAATTATCGTGACTTGGTTATGAACTCCGTTTTTATTGGAGGATTTCTAGTTGTTGTGAATAATATTTGAACGGTAATAGGATCATTTGATTCCTGGAGCATTGGCTCGAATTGTAATACGAATATTGAAAGTATACGAAATGACTTGATTCTTGGAGCGTTGGCTCAAAATAGTAAAGTGAATTATAAGATAAGGAAAGTAAGAAAGAGAAAGCGTTGTTGATTATTCCCTTATCGGGACGTTTGGTTGAACTTGTTGGAATCTTTCCCTTGCCGGAATGTTTGTCAAATATTTGCTTATTTTGTGCCCCTTAATTGTGACTGTTGTTTGGGAAGTCAAGACTATTAAATGATATTGAGGATCGGGTTGCGCGCCGCAACAATGATGTTGAGGATCGGGTTGCGCGCCGCAATAATGATATTGAGGATCGGGTTGTGCGCCGCAACAATGATATATGATAAGTGATATGGGTCGGGTTGCACGCCACAACAATGATATTGTGGAGCGGGTTGCACGCCGCAATAATGGTAATTATGGAGCGGGTTGCACGCCGCAACAATTGTTGAGGCTATGTGTTTGTATTTGAGTATTGATTCTTTATTCTTTGTGAACCTACGCTGTTTTTAGTTGTTACTCTGGATTATTGTTATTATTGTAACCCCCCATAGCATGTTTCCCCTCCCATGTTGGTAATTGCTTTGTATTCGATTTCCGCTGTATATCTATAACTGCACAAGTTTATGTGGTATCCGGTCTAGCCTCGTCACTACTTCGCCGAGGTTAGGCTAGACACTTACCAGCACATGGGGTTGGTTGTGCTGATGCTACACTTCTGTGCATTTTTGCACAGGTCCAGGTTTTGAGGAGCAGCAGCAGCAGTAGTTCAGAAGCAGGCGATTCGTATTCACGAGACTGAGGTAGCCTTGCAGGCGTCCGCAGGCCCGGCGTCTCTTCTCATTGTTTTCTTTTAGACTGTTGCCTCCTTGTTTCGAGACAGACAGCTGTTATATTTCTTTCAGACCTTTGTATTTAGTTTATTCTTAGTGGTTCGTGAGTAATGTGACACCAATTCTTGGGTAGAGGTTGTTTTGACTATTCCGTGTTTTAAATTCACCATTTTTAAGACAGACTTCCGCTATTGTTCTTATTAGACTTAAGTTCTATATTGATGTTATAAACTGTTAAAGATAATTGCTAGTGATGGAAAGGTAATTAAGTTGGCTTGCCTAGCTACCACGAGTAGGCGCCATCACGACTCTGATGGTGGGAAATCCGGGTCGTGACAATATAATTACACCCTGTCAATTACACTCAATTCCATATTGATTAAGTAATTACCTGGCGAACATGTCAAACTATATAATTACACTCAATTACAACTAAATCCAATTCTTAGGTGTTTTTCCAAACAAGCTCTAAATGTTAGTCGATATTGATTTCTCCTACTGCGTTTTGTCACACATATTTGGAAAAGTGCTTGTGATTTAACCATTCAGGAAATTAGGCCGAATCTCATTTTTTGGTAGTACGAAGGGGGAATTGGCCCAAAAATTGGATGGGGGTCAAGACGGTGTCGGGCGCCGGCGGCTGACTCAAGTGCCCCCCGAACCGCGCGAAATGGTCGCCTATTATACGGAGAATAATTCAATTAGAATAATTTATGGTTGGCTTGGTTGGACTAAAAAAATGAAGTATCCACGCTCTATTTAGAAAAAACCCAATTGGATTGGTAAGATATCTATGATTGCTATATATTTTTTCTTTGTAAAGAGATCCTAATTGTCAAGCAAAGTTATCTCAACTCTAAGAAATCTTGTATAAAATGAATTGGAAAAAAAAAAAGAAATACAAAAAGAAATGGTAATGGGAGCATTTGTCCTATATGTACAAATCCAAATCGGGCGGATCTTTACCCGGAGTAGAGCATATACCTAAAAAGATGAAACAGACCCATTCAGGAACAAGAAAATACCATCGCGGTTTTTGTTAATGTTGCAATGAGCATAATTTCAGGTGGTTGATACCAAAAGAAGCTAAAAATCTGGTTCACAGAATACAAATGATCCTGTAGCTGTGGTTGGTTAGTTCACGTAATAAGTATTAATATCAAATCTAAAACAAATAGGAGTAGTCACTATAAAATGTACCTTGGAACCCCTACTTTTTACATCAAGATTTAAGCCAAAAAACAGACTATAGTGCATCAGTAAAAATGGAGGGGAAAAAAGTGATGGCAATAGCATTAATGCTTATAATTTTAGTAGAGGGATCAATGGCTGGAGATTATGGGAGCTGCATTGTTGACTGCATTAAAGACAAAGCCATTGATTGTATTATGGAACCTCAGATATGTCTCCCTGCTTGTGCTGCAAAATGTGCCATTCAACTTCCTTCTTCATCAACACATGCTGCAAATTATGCTTGTAATATTGGATGTGCTTTGAGCCAATGCAAGAACTTCATGATCCTAAATGGTCTCTCTCTCTCTCTAGAACTCTAGCTCCACCTCTGTGTGTGTACATATACAAGATGAAAATTCCTTTTGTTTGCTCACTGTGATAACTAATTAATTTTTTAATATTTCAGATGGAGAGAAGCTTGGAGTATGCATGGCTAGTTGCAGTGACAAGTACTGTGCCACAAAGGCTGCAGCTGCTTGATGAACTTGGTTTCTTATATGTTTCTACTTGTAGTATCTAGTAATAATATCAATAATTTTGGAGGCTAAGAATAAATGCTCACCTCTATTGTTGCCCTCATGGAGGAACTAGGCTGAATACTGTGTGCTGTGAATGTGATCTTATGACATTCAAATATATGAAAGTTCTATCTTTCAGTTTATGAATTTCTAGCAGTGTTCAACTTATTGTTCTACATGTACAAATGTCACGACCCAAAATTGGAAGATCGTGATCACCACCCGACGAGCTTGACAACCATCAAGCGAACATCTAACCTCATCAGACGATAAAGCAATGAAGCATGCACCAGAACACTGCGTACCATCACATAACACCCAAATGGAGCACCTTGTAGTTTCAATGTATAATAACAATCATCATGAACTAACAAGTTGGAGCAACGGTCATGTTGTCTCCGTGTGACCTATAGGTCACGAGTTCATACCGTATAAAAGTGTCAAAGAAAGAAATGAAGCGTGTACTTGTAGTTTCAAAGAAAGAAATGACAAAAGGAAACTAAAACCTAAAAATACAATGGTCGCTGTGTAAAGTCTCCATTGGACACCCCTGGCTCTGTCAAGTAGAAGTGCTCGTGATGGCCACTACAAAAATTGAGGTGTTTTAACTGAAAATGGTGCCCAATATTATCCTATATCTGCTTAGTGAATTCATTATTTAAATTAAAAAAAAGAAGAAGAAGAATTGTCTAAAGTATATACTCTTGGATCTGTCGAGGCTGGCATGACTCGAGTCTAATTGAACATATCAGATGATAACTTGCCTAGAAGCAAAAACAGTACTAATTTGTGGAAAACAATCCAAACTTAAACATATGTTCAATAGAGAAAATGACCTTGTTTAGATCAGCTAGGAGCTGATATCATCCATAAAACCGTGCAACTGGAAAAGGAACTGTATGAAGTTAAAATCACATGTAAGGTTCTATAACGTTGCAATAAGTGGAACTTATACTTATCTGCCGACGCAGAAGGATAAAAAAGATTGAAATCGTCAACCAAAAATAGTTTATCCACAATCTGCCCATCTTTCCCAATGAAAGGTTCTCGCACAAGTCTTTAACTAGGACCTATATATCGTCTTTGCAACGATCATTAGAAAATATTCAAAAATATATATGTACAAGAAAAAGAAAAGGACATTATATTAATAAAGTTGATGCCGCAACTGCACAGTGAAAGTCATGAAGTTTCACATTCACAGCCCAGTAGTGCAAAATTATTTGGACATTAGCAATTTGATGTACAATTCAGTTACTGATGACACTCGAGAAGAGAAGCCGCTTTAACTCATAGGGCTCCCTCTTGTTTCCCAAAAATTTCAACATACTCATCTAAAGGGAATAAAATCATTCCTAATAAAGATTCCAAAAATTAAGATAATATCACCTAATCATCCTACATAACTAGCACAAATGAACACGATCATGGGATAACTTACATCAGCTACCAATGCCAACGTCCCCAGCTGCGGAATCCTTTCATAATAAGCTTTCACACAAGTGCTTCAATTAAAATCATTTAGCTTTCTTTTGATCAGAGACTCTTGCTCCCATAATCTTGACAACAGGATGATCCTTTGGTTGGACAAGCTTCAAAGCTGGATGAACTTTCAGATCACCCATTACCAACTTTTGGCCAACATCCAACTCACTTAAATCTACGTCAATGTAAGGAGGGATGACATCCGCAGGACATAGATACTTTACCGTTCTCTTGATAATATTCAAATACGACCCTGCCACATGAGTTAACTAATGATTAATAAAAAAAATCCAAAAAGAAAAAGAAAGTGCAAGCACATAGGTAATGACTATGGCCTCGGATGTTATCCGGAATGAGGTCACTAAGACTGAATCATCATATGGAAGTCACGTAATCTGTAACTGACTAGCCGACACTTCTGCCAACCTTGTCTGGTTCAATACCATTTTATCCTACCTCGCTCACTGTCCCTCATGCTTAAAGCCTGTTCTTTGTCACCACTTACCTAGATAGATATGGCTTGTTTCCTGTCATCATTTTGTAATTCAGCAAGGTGTACTGTCTTTCTGAAATTGATCATCAATCTAAGAGAAGCACTAATTATGTAGCTCACTTTCTCAGAGTATCAAGAAAACATATATTAGCTGACAGATCTCATGCCCTCCGCCCTCAAACAGATGTTGGATTCATGTGCTGAAGCACAACTAAGAGGAGAGAGAGAGAGAGAAAGAGAGAGAGAGAGAGAGAGAGAGAGAGAGGCATCAATTGGCCTACTGCTATTAAAAATTGAAAAGAAGCATCCTTTTATCAGATCTACTCTTTATACTTTATCCCTCTTTTAGTTACTCCAATCTCTGTAATAACTTTTTATAGTTAGATGGGTAAAAGGGAAGTTAAAGTTTGTGGTTTTAGTCGTATATCTGAGCTTATAATCACTTAATCAGGTTATTACCTGACAACTGATGTATACTCTCCAATACCAAACTTACTACTCAAGGTGGATAAATTTTGAAGTAACCGTAAACATATTTGAAAAAAACAGTGAGTTGTATGATCATTAAACAAATTTATGTTCCATCAGTTCCATTAAGAAAATTTTGGTCTACATGCAAAGACACCGATCTGATTGGCTTACTGAGTTATTACGTGCTTGTAAGTGTGGTAAAAATTTTGAAACACTTAAACTTAAACTCTTTTGCTTTAGAATTCATTGTTTTCCTTCTAAGCCCTCGTGGAAATTACAGTTGATAACTGCCTAGGTGGAATGACAGGGACCTAACTATATTACTAGAAGATGACAGCTTGCGGAGGCCTTTTTCAAAGAGGAAGAGGACTGCACCATAAATGATAGTGCTGGAGAACAACTTCATGGCCATGATGGCTTTACTACAACTTTTCACCAAAAATGTTGGCACATCTTTAGAAATGGGGTACTCGAAAGTTTCACCAAATCTACCTTGAAGGAAGATCTGAGAAGAACTTCATTACTCTAATTAACTTAGCCCTTAAGAAAAGGGGCAACTGAATTAAGAGATTACAAGCCGATCAGTTTGACCGGAAGTATTTATAAAAGTACTGCAAAAGCACTTGCTGAAAGACTAAAGAGGCAATAGATAAATTGATTTAGGGGACTACAAATGAATGGCATATCATCAATTACGGCTAGGAGAACCTGGAGTTCTACGCAAAGTTGACATAGTGAAGGCTTACGATCGTGTTAACTGGAACGTCCTCCTGAATAATAAAATGATAGGATGTGTTTTCATGGATGATACAGTGTATCTCTTTGGTCAAGATTGTCGGAGCTGGGATGGATAGTAGGGTTTTCTTGTCTTTGCCCCCCAAGGCTTAGACGGATAGGAAGAATTAACCTAACATTTTTTTTAACCTATACTAGGATTTGAACCCTGATCTCCATGGTCTATTCCAGTTTCATTGACCGTTAGACCACACACTTGGGGCTCTACCTTGACAAGAAACTTCTATGTCCATCAATAACCGTAAATTTTTCTATTGAATGAATTCAAGAAACTAGTCATTATACCTCTGAGATAAAAAATAAAAAATAAAAAAAAACGGTGCAAGTGTAACATATGATAAGCTTGTTTCAATATATCCCCGCGCGAATCAGCATACTTAAGAAATTAAAGACATCGTAAAATCAGCATATGTAGCAAGTCACAAGTTACTCGCCTTTCTTCAGCCCGGGGGACACATCCTCTCCTCTAAATACGAGAGGAACATCAACCTTTAATAAAGCACTTGATGGAGCTCGTATAAATGTAACATTAAGAGGCGCATCTGAACCAGCTTCCAGATGAACCTGAACATTGAAATAGATAAATCAGCACACCTGGCCACTAAAAGCCATGTAAAGCTCTGTTTGGCTCCAACAGCTTCATAATTCTATAAAAGGTCCTCCTTTTGAACCAAGACAAGCAATTCCGGAGTTAAAACCCACCTAAATACCACAAATCTCAGCATGATGATAAAAATATCTCACAGTGGCAACAACTGTCGACCATCATTCTGTTTTAGAAATGCCACAAGACTAGTGACAAGAACAACCCATTAATCATCATCAAACTTTAAATGTGAATATTATATTTCCAAATAGAAAGTTTTGCAAGTTTTTCACAAGCACTTTGTTGCTTTCACACTTGTGGCTGCTTCATTTATGGGGGCATCATAGTGACTATTTGCAATGGAAGCTAATATCAACTCCTATATAGGACAATATAATCCACAAAAAAAAGATTTAGAACCTTGCTTTCTTTGAAGCCTATATCAACTCAAGAAGCTCCACTTTTATCCCTTTAAGTGTGTGAAACTCGGTCTAAATCTAGGGGTGTGGCCCATGAAGTGAGTGAACCATGGGATACCAAGTCCATTTCTCATTACGACCCCCCCCCCCCCAAAAAAAAGGAAAAAAGGTGATTCTTCTTATCTACCTAAGTCTTGGTAGGCAGAGTGATCAAATACATGTGTTGATGTGAGCCAGCAGGTACTGGGTGTACCCGGTGGAATAGTCAAGGTGTGTGCAACCTGACCTGGATACTACCATTATCAACCAAAAAAAATGTGTGTGAATTCAATCAGTCATAACCAGTGCCCTACACCTAGTAAGCATAAGATTGCAGCCAGCTTCAAAGCTACTTAATATTTAAATAAGAGTATAATTTGACTAACCCAAAGGTTAGGGGGATAAGCTGTCGCTAGCTGCTTAGTCAGAAACACAGAGTAAAACGCTAGAAGCAAAAAGAAAAAAAAAACATATCAGAAGGTATGAAAATGTGAAGATGAATCTTTTCCCCGGAGCTGGAAAAACTTGTTCTTCCTGACTCAACTCAATTCACACACTAACAAAGAGTAGGCAAAACCGGTATCTGCAGATCAATTCAAAATAACAAAACCTAAGATAATACAACAAAAAAGTACCTTTCTGGGCAAAACTCGAACCTTCTCAACAACCTCAACAGAGTCAAAGTCGGGGCGAACCTCAAGATCAAACAACCTGGACAAGAAATGGGACCTACCAAGATGGTTAACTAGCTTCCTAATCTGATTAGCCTGAACAGAAATGAGCCTTTTGTTACCCCCATGTTGACCGTCTTCCTGTTCGAACACTATGCTCGGTACTCGCCCTGCTTTCCTCTCTTTTGCGGCGATGTTCTTCCCCGATTTGGCGCGTGCAATTGCGTGAATGGTTTCGTCGTATTTGGGGTCCGGTTTTGGGAACTCCGGTTCTGGGTCTGGAAGAACGGCGGCGGCGGAGTTGCTGAAGAACCGTAGGTGGTAGTGGTGGAGGGAGGTGGTCAGTGCTACGCGTCGGATCAACATTGTTTTTTTGAATGTGATCGAGTCCGAGAGAATGTGAGGAATGGGGCGGAGGGGCTTAACGAGGGTTTTGAGTTGGACTGACCAGTGGGCTGTAAAACTCTGCGATATGTTTGGAATGGGAGAAATTCAAAAATAGCCAGATTTACAAGTGGTCGTTCAAAAATAGCCCAGTTTTAAAAGTAATTAAAATTTAGCCACTTTTTATGTAAAGATAAATCTGAGCGAAAACACTGTTCAAAACCCGAAAAATACGCTAGTATATTATGCTGGAGTTCCAGCAAAGTATACCGGTCCAGTATAATATGCTGGAAGTTCATACACAAGTGCTCGAATCTCTAGTATATTATGCTGGAACTTTCCGTGTGTTGGAGCTCCAGCATAATATGCTGGAATTCATACACAGGTGCACCGAACTCCAGTATATTATGCTGGACCGGTCTCTGTTGCAGCAAAATATTGGCTATTTTTCATTGACTTGGTAAACGCTGGCTATTTTTGAATGATCTGTCCGAAAACTGGCTAGATCGTGCTATTTTTACGTTTGGAACTAGTCACGATTAGCCCGGCTGTGCCCGGGCCCAACAACCATAGTCAAAAGGTATAAAATTTATGGGAGAAATTTAAAAATAGCCAGATTTACAAGTGGTCGTTCAAAAATAGCCCAGTTTCAAAAGTAATCGAAATCTAGCACTTTTCATGTAAAGATAAATCTGAGCGAAAATACTGTTCAAAACCCGAAAAATACGCCAGTATATTATGCTGGAATTCCAGCATAAGTATACTTGAACTCCAGCATATTATACTANAAGGAGTTAAAGGACCAGTTGCAGGAATTACTAGAGAAGAGGTTTTATCAGGCCTAGTGTTTCTCCTTGGGGTGCGCCGGTGTTATTTGTGAGGAAGAAGGATGGTTCGATGGGGATGTGTATTGATTACCGGAAGTTGAACAAGGTGACGATAAAGAACAAGTATCCACTGCCGAGAATTGATGATTTGTTTGACCAGCTTCAGGGAGCAAAGGTGTTTTCAAAGATAGACTTGAGATCTGGCTATCATCAGCTGAAGATTAGGGCGTCTGATGTCCCTAAGACGGCGTTCCGCACTCGGTATGGGCACTATGAGTTTTTAGTCATGTCATTTGGTTTGACCAATGCCCCAGCAGCATTTATGGAGTTGATGAACCGAGTGTTCAGGCCATATCTAGACTTATTCGTGATAGTCTTCATTGATGACATCTTGGTGTACTCTCGCAGCCAAGAAGAGCACGAGCAGCACCTCAGAGTGGTCCTTCAGACTCTGAAAGATAGTCAATTATATGCTAAGTTTTCGAAGTGCGAGTTCTGGTTGAGTTCGGTTGCATTTCTGGGTCATATTGTATCAGCAGAGGGTATTCAGGTGGACCCGAAGAAGATTGAGGCAGTCAAGAATTGGCCTCGACCAGCTTCAGCGACCGAGATTCGGAGTTTCTTGGGGTTAGCAGGTTATTACCGTCGGTTCGTGGAGGGATTTTCTTCTATTGCAGCCCCGATGACCAGATTGACCCAGAAGGGTGCCCAGTTCAGATGGTCAGATGAGTGTGAGGCGAGCTTCCAGAAGCTCAAGACAGCTCTGACCACGGCACCGGTGTTGGTTTTGCCCACGGGTTCAGGGCCTTACACAGTTTATTGTGATGCTTCATGTATTGGACTTGGAGCAGTATTGATGCAGGATAGCAAGGTTATTGCTTATGCTTCGAGACAGTTGAAGATCCACGAGAAAAATTATCCGGTTCATGATCTAGAGTTGGCAGCGGTTGTTCATGCTTTGAAGATTTGGAGGCATTATCTATATGGTGTGACATGTGAGGTGTACACGGATCACAAGAGCCTGCAGTATCTGTTCAAGCAGAAGCAGTTGAATGTGAGGCAGAGGAGATGGCTAGAGTTGTTGAAAGATTATGATGTTACTATCTTATATCACCCGGGTAAGGCCAATGTGGTGGCCGATGCATTGAGTAGGAAGTCTGCCAGCATGGGTAGTCTTGCTTATATCCCGGTCAGCCAGAGACCGCTTGCTTTAGATATTCAGGCGTTGGCCAATCGATTGGTGAGATTAGATATTTCTGAGCCTAGCAGAGTGTTGGCTTGCACGGTCGCTCGTTCTTCTCTATTGGAGCGTACGTGATCGGCAGTTTGATGATCCCCATTTGTGTGTCCTGAGAGACACGGTGCAGCGTGGAGGTGCCACGAAGGTGACTTTAGATGATGAGGGTGTTTTGAGATTACAGGGTCGAATTTGTGTGCCCAATGTTGATGGGATTCGAGAGTTGATCTTAGCGGAGGCCTATAGTTCTCGGTACTCTATTCACCCGGGCGCCGCGAAGATGTATCAAGACTTGCGGCAGCATTATTGGTGGCGTAGGATGAAGAAGGATGTTGTTGCGCATGTGGCTCGGTGCTTGAATTGTCAGCAGGTCAAGTATGAGCATCAGAGGCCTGGTGGCTTGTCTCAGAGGATTGAGCTTCCCGAGTGGAAGTGGGAGAGGATTACCATGGATTTCATTACTGGACTTCCGTTGACTCGGAAGAAGTTTGATGCTATTGTTGATAGGCTGACCAAGTCAGCGCATTTCATTCCAGTAGCAGTCTCCTATTCATCCGAGAGGTTAGCCAAGATTTATATCAGGGAGATTGTTCGCCTTCATGGTGTGCCGATATCTATCATTTCGGATCGGGGTACGCAGTTTACCTCGCGCTTCTGGAGAGCGGTTCAGCAAGAGTTAGGTACCCAGGTTCAGTTGAGCACAGCATTCCATCCTCAGACGGACGGTCAGTCCGAGCGGACTATTCAGATTTTGGAGGATATGCTCCGGGCCTGTGTCATTGATTTTAGAGGCTCGTGGGGCCAGTTTTTGCCTTTAGCAGAGTTCGCCTACAACAACAGCTACCAGTCCAGCATTCAGATGGCTCCATATGAGGCGTTGTATGGTAGGCGATGTCGGTCTCCAGTCGGATGGTTTGAGCCGGGAGAGGCTCGATTATTGGGTACAGATTTAGTTCAGGAGGCCTTAGATAAGGTCAAGATTATTCAGGAGAGGCTGCGCTCAGCTCAGTCTAGGCAGAAGACTTATGCAGACCGTAAGGTCCGAGATGTAGCTTTCATGATCGGAGAGCGAGTATTGCTCCGGGTGTCGCCTATGAAGGGCGTGATGAGATTCGGAAAGAAGGGCAAGCTTAGCCCTAGGTACATTGGTCCGTTTGAGATTCTTGATCGAGTGGGAGAGGTGGCTTATAGACTTGCATTGCCACCTAGCTTATCAGCCGTGCATCCAGTTTTTCATGTATCTATGCTTCGGAGGTATCACGGCGATCCTACGCATGTGTTAGACTTCAGCACTGTCCAGTTGGACAAGGATTTATCTTACGAGGAGGAGCCGGTAGCTATTCTAGACCGGCAGGTTCGTCAGCTGAGATCTAGGAGTTTTCCCTCTGTTCGTGTTCAGTGGAGAGGTCAGCCACCTGAGGCCTCGACCTGGGAGTCCGAGTCTGATATGCGGAGCCGTTACCCACATTTGTTCCCCGACTCAGGTACTTCTTTCTTTTGTCCGTTCGAGGACGAACAGTTGTTTTAGAGGTGGAGGATGTGACGACCCAAAGGGGTCATCACCTGTTTCCTCATCTGTTCCGTGCTTCCGAGGCCTTGAAAACCTCATTTTCTATTGCCTCGATTTACGTGCGCAGTTGGGGCGCGTAGCCGGAAAGCTTTTATGTTGAAATATGTGAATTCTGTGAAAAATTTGAAGAATTTTGATATTAATATGATTATAGTTGACTTTGGTCAACATTTTTCGTAAACGGACCCGGACCCGAGATTGGACGGTCCCGGAAGGTCCGTAGAAAAATATGGGACTCGGGCATGTGCCCAGAGTCGAAATCCGAGGTCTAGAACCTGAGTAAAAGGATTTTTCTGTTAAATTGTTTTTCTGAAATTATTAAGGAAAATAGAAATGAAAATTTATTAAAAGACTATGGTATCGGGCTCGTATTTTGGTTCCGACGCTCGGTACAAGTCTTATATATTGTTTAAGCGCTTCCTGTAAAGTTTGGTCGAAATCGGACGTCGTTTGACGTGTTTCGGACCTAAATATCTAAAGTTGGAAGTTTATGAAGTTTGAAAGAAAAATGCTGATTTTGAGGCTTGATTCAATAATTTTGATGTTATTTTGGCAATTTAATCGCTCGAGTAAGTTCGTAGGATGTTATTGAGTTAGTGTGTGTGATTGGTTAGGAGCCCCGAGGGCTCGGGAGTGAATTGGAGGTAGTTCGGGGTGTTTTTACACTTGGAATGGTAGCAGATTTTTCTGCAATTTTTGCCCAGTGAAATCCTTCTTTGCGTTCGCACTCCCCCTCACGCGTTCGCGATGCTTCATTTTGTTCCTTCATCGTGTTCGCGTCACTAGTCCGCGTTCGCGTAGAGATATGAACCTCTGGGGGCCCAGTCCTCTTTTCTTGTTCGCGTTCGCGAGGGTCGGACCGCGTTCGCGAGGGTCGGACCGCGTTCGCGTAGTTCCCAGCCCATTTCCCATCGCGTTCGCGTACAGGCCAACGCGTTCGCGTAGGCCAATTTTCCAGGCACCCAATATTTTCATTTCGCGTTTGCATCCCTTGTCCGCGAACGCGATGCTTGCCAACTTCTATTCATCGCGAACGCGACCCTACTGTCGCGAACGCGTAGTGTAATGTCGTCCAGTGATTTTTTTTAAAAGAACAGAAACAGTACACTCGGGATTTTTCACTTTTTATCACGAGCCCTCTTTTCTCCCAAGCCTTAGGAAGCCATTAAAGCCCTCAAGCTTCAAGACCACTTGAGTAAGTAATTTCCCACTTATTTTCTTTACTTTTCCTTCATTAATTAGCGAGTTTCTAAGCCTAAATCATGAAATCAAGGTAGGAATCATGGGTTTTGGGAAGAGTTAGGGTTTTGAGAATTTTGGGTAATTCAACCCCAATTTGGGGTCGAATCTTAAAACAAATTATATCTTTGGATTCGTGGGGTTATGGGTGAATTTATTTTGGTTCGAACCTCGTGTTTTGACCAAGCGGGCCCGGGGTCGGTTTTGCAAATTTTGGGCAGAATGTTGGAAAGATTGTATTTAGGTATTTGGGTTGGATTGTTGAGTATTACTGATGATATTAAATCAATTGTGTATAGATACGATTGAATTGGAGCTAAATTCGAAAGGAACGGCAGTGCTTAAGGATTGAATTGGCCGTAAACCTTCGAGGTAAGTGTTTGGTTTAACCCTAGCTTGAGGGAATAGGAGTTGAGTCTTGTTGCTAATTGCTATGTGATCGAGTACGATGTATAGGCATGGTGACGAGTATCTATACATTAGTGTCTAGCATGACCGTGAGTCTTTATAATGTAATTATCGTGACTTGGTTGTGAACTCCGTGTTTATTGAAGGATTCCTAGTTGTTGTGAATAACATGTGAACGGGAATATGATCACTTGATTCCTGGGAGCATTGGCTCGAATTGTGATACGGATATGAAAGTATACGAAATGATTTGATTCTTTGGAGCGTTGGCTCAAAATAGTAAAGTGAATTAAAAGATAAGGAAAGTAAGAAACAGAAAGCGTTGTCGATTATTCCCTTGCCGGGACGTTTGGTTGCATTCATTGAATTCTTTCCCTTGCCGGGATGTTTGTCAAATATTTGCNAGATAGCAGAACAAAATGCCTTCGTCATTTCAATCTCAAAATATGCCAAATACAATCAAGTACACAAAGACAAAGAAATCATACATAATATCTCTTGACTGCATCGGAATTGATATCCATTTCTACACATTTCCCTTCTACGTCCGTTAGATATAAAGCGCCATTGGACAACACTCTGGTTACAACAAATGGCCCTTGCCAGTTTGGGGCGAACTTTCCTTTTGCCTCAGCCCAATGAGGTAGGACACGTCTCAGCACCAACTGCCCTACTTCAAACTTACGTGGACGCACCTTCTTGTTATATGCTCTTGCCATTCTCCGTTGGTATAACTGACCATGACATACCGCTGCCAGTCGTTTTCGTCAATCAGACTCAATTGTTCCAAGCGGGTTTTAACCCATTCATCATCATCAATCTCTGCCTCAGCGATGATCCGGAGGGACGGGATTTCGACTTCTGCGGGTATTACTGCTTTGGTTCCATACACCAAGGAGTAGGAAGTCGCTCCTACTGAAGTACGGACAGTAGTGCGATAGCCTAATAAGGCAAAAGGTAGTTTTTCATGCCATTGCCTTGACCCTTCGACCATTTTCCGAAGTATTTTCTTGATATTCTTGTTAGCTGCTTCAACTGCTCCATTTGCCTTAGGACGATATGGGGTGGAGTTACGATGCATGATCTTAAACCGCTGACATGTCTCGGCCATCAAGTGACTGTTGAGATTGGCACCATTATCTGTGATGATTACCTTCGGGATCCCAAACCGGCATATGATATTTGAATGAACGAAATCGACAACTGCCTTCTTAGTCACAGATTTGAAGGTTTTTGCCTCCACCCATTTAGTGAAATAATCAATAGCTACCAAAATGAATCTATGTCCATTTGATGCTGCTGGCTCAATTGGTCCAATAACATCCATTCCCCAGGCAACGAAGGGCCATGGTGCCGACATTGTATGCAATTCAGAGGGCGGAGAATGAATCACATCTCCATGTATCTGACATTGATGACAATTTGCACACGAAACTGATGCAATCCCGTTCCATAGTAAGCCAATAATAACCTGCTCGGAGGATCTTTTTTGCCAATATATATCCACTCATATGAGGTCCGCAAACCTCCCGCATGTACCTCAGCCATGATAACTGTAGCCTGTCTGGCATCTATGCATCTCAATAACCCAAGATCTGGAGTTCTCTTGTACAACACTCCTCCACTGAAGAAAAACCCGCTTGCCAAGCGTCGAATTGCTCTCTTTTGATCCCCTGTAGCCTGTGTCGGGTATACTCCCATCCGGAGATACTCTTTTATGTCATGGAACCATGGCTCACCATCAACTTCTCCCTCCACCACGTTACAATAGGCATGCTGATCTCGAACCTGAATATGTAACGGATCCACGTAAGCCTTGTCCGGGTGATGCAACATTGATGCCAAAGTGGCCAAAGCGTCAGCAACCTCATTATGCATCCTTGGAATGTGTTTGAAATCTATTGACTGAAACCGTTGACAAAGTTCATGCA
>NW_017670546.1:234403-236255 GCF_001879085.1 Nicotiana attenuata
CTATTGATTGAAACCGTTGACGAAGTTCATGCAAACACTGCCGGTATGGTATGAGCTTCAAATCTCGTGTCTCCCACTCTCCCTGAATCTGGTGTACAAGAAGATCCGAGTCACCCATGACCAAGATTTCCTGGACACCCATGTCTATATCTAGTCTCAGTCCCAGGATACAGGCTTCGTACTCAGCCATGTTGTTGGTGCAATAGAAACGAAGTTGAGCAGTGACAGGGTGGTGTTGCCCTNTTGACCTTTCGTATCATCTCCTCTTGCTCCGGGTTTTTGGGAGGTTTCTCTTCTTCAGCTGAGAGATTAAAATGGGGAGTGTAAGAGCATGGTTCTGGGGGTTTGAAGGTGGGTTCGGGTGGGTAATAGTGGTTTTCCTGGGTTTGGAACAGAGGTTCACTTGAGGATCTGTGTAATGCGGTGGGTGGAGGAGCCACGAATACTGGGGCGATTGGTGGTGGGGGACATGGAATTTGCTTGGAGGGTGGTGGTGGTGGTGTCTGAGAGGTGGTTCCATAATATTGCTGGTGAGTAGGGAGAGCAGGATATGAGTTCACTGTGGGAGGATCCTGGGGTTGAGCTGGTGGTGGGAGGTAATTGGGATTGGCAGGATAGACTGGTGGTGGATGTCCCTTCGACCAGGCCTGGTACATTTCGGCCATCTGCTGCTTTAACTTATACATTTCCTCTCTCATTGTATTCACATCCATTGCCTCCTCCTCTCTGGGTGGGTCAACGATGCTTGCTTCTAGATCTTGGTTGGCCATTTTCGACTTGTCCTTGGAGCGGGTATTGTAAGGGTGGGTTGCCAGAATGCCAGTCAGCTTATCACCTGCCTGGACTCATCAACAACGACTTGTTAGCGGTTAGGGCATTAACAAATAGATAACCGCACATTGATGGGTGGATGCACCTAAGCAGTCAAACGTTGCTATGATGCCGCTGTCCAATCACATGCGTCATCCCGGCTTTCCATTTCTTTCTTTTGCCGATTAGTTCCTACTCTTATTTTTCCCTTTTCACTTTGTTTTGCTCACCCTCTTTTGGATTTCCTTTGGTTTTTCCCCTATTCCTTTTTAATTGTCCCTTTTATTATTTAGAAATGGTCGAGTCCTATGGAGATTGCCTACGTATCACGACCCCGCGTGAATCAGACCAAGCGTAGTTCGTGAAGAATAAATGTAAAGTAGAAGCAGAATATTTTTGGGAATTTTTAAGTTTATTGATAGCAACTACGTCTATTACAAGACTCAAAACAGACTCTGATGCAGAAAGAGCTACAGACTCCACCATCCCTATCCTATTTCAAGCAAAATACAGACTCAATCAATTGACTATCTGAAAAGGAAATACAGACTCTGGTAAACAAAAGAAATACAAACCCAGATGACCTAACTCCATTACAGACTCAGAAGGCAAACTCTAGTAGAAGAAGAAATGCAGACTCAAAGACAATCATGAATACATTAAAGCTCCTGGTGCCCGCGGGACATCATTCGGTCTCGCCGCGGGCCTATATGCAAGTTCCCCTTGAAGTCTGTCTAAGTCATTCATTATTTGTTTCACAAATATCATTACCGATGAAAAGAAGGTGGTATGGGTCATGTTCTCGCACATCTGGCATTTCCGAGTAATAGAATGAGCAACGGTTAAGATTCTCTCTCGGATTCTTCCTTTCTCTTGGAGCAACCGCCCTATCTGCTGGGCCCTAGCCTCCAAAGTCTGCGCAGTCGCCTGGCTTTGTTCCTGGAGTTGTTGCAAGTCCATTTCTAATTGTGCCAATGCCATGTAGCAATGTTCTCTTTCAACCTTGAATTCTTTTGCCTGTTTAATCTATTCTGGTTTCTGC
>NW_017670546.1:236268-237871 GCF_001879085.1 Nicotiana attenuata
CTGCCACTTCTTCTTTCTTCTTCTTTCCCAATACTCCTCCGGTGCCGCTTTGGATGGCCTGCGTGGTTGCTTTGAGCGCTGAGTAGCTCATAATTTTGTTAGACTTGAGACCCTCTTCTACCATACTTCCCATCTTTACGACTTCGTTGAAAGTTTTCCCCACAGCGGACACCAGATGGCCATAGTAGGTTGGCTCTAAAGCCTGAAGGAAATAATCAACCATCTCATTCTCTTTCATCGGAGGATCAACTCTCGCTGCTTGCTCTCTCCAACGGAAACCGTACTCTCTAAAGCTTTCTCCAGGCTTTTTCTCAATTTTGGTCAGTGACAGACGGTCCGGGACAATTTCGAGATTGTACTGAAAATGACATGCAAAAGCTTGAGCTAAGTCATCCCAGGTGTACCACCGAGCATGATCTTGTCTTGTGTACCACTCCAACGCCGCTCCACTTAAGCTTTGACTAAAGTAGGCCATTAATAGCTCATCTTTTCCCCCAGCTCCCCTCATCTTGCTGCAAAAACCCCTCAGGTGGGCCACCGGATCACCATGGCCATCATACAAGTCGAACTTGGGTAATTTGAATCCTGCTGGCAACTGGACGTCAGGAAACAAGCACAAGTCCTTGTAGGCCACACTTACTTGACCCCCGAGACCTTGCATATTTCTGAAGGACTGCTCTAAACTTTTGACCTTTCGCATCATCTCCTCTTGCTCCGGGTTTTTGGGAGGTTTCTCTTCTTCAGCTGAGAGATTAAAGTGGGGAGCGTAAGAGCATGGTTCTAGGGGCTTGAAGGTGGGTTCGGGTGGGTAATAGTGGTTTTCCTGAGTTTGGAATAGAGGTTCACTAGAGGATCTGTGTAATGCGGTGGGTCGAGGAGCCACGAATACAGGAGCAATTGGTGGTGGGGGACATGGAATTGCTTGGAGGGTGGTGGTGGTGGTGTCTGAGAGGTGGTTCCGTAATATTGCTGGTGAGTAGGGAGAGCAGGATATGAGTTCACTGTGGGAGGATCCTGGGGTTGAGCTGGTGGTGGGAGATAATTGGGGTTGGCAGGATAGACCGGTGGTGGATGTCCCTTCGACCAGGCCTGGTACATTTCGGCCATCTGCTGCTTTAACTTATACATCTCCTCTCTCATTGTATTTACATCCATTACCTCCTCCTCTCTGGATGGGTCAACGATGCTTGCTTCTAGATCTTGGTTGGCCATTTTCGACTTGTCCTTGGAGCGGGTATTGTAAGGGTGGGTTGCCAGAATGCCAGTCAGCTTAACACCTGCCTGAACTCATCAACAACGACTTGTTAGCAGTTAGGGCATTAACAAATAGATAACCGCACATTGATGGATGGATGCACCTAAGCAGTCAAACGTTACTATTATGTCACTGTTCAATCACATGCGTCATCCCGACTTTTCATTTCTTTCTCTTGCCAATTAGTTCCTACTCTTATCTTTCCCTTTTCACTTTGTTTTTCTCTCCCTCTTTTGGATTCTCTTTCCTTTGGTTTTTCCCCTATTTGTATCATTCCTTTTTAGTTTTCCCTTTTATTATTTAGAAATGGTCGAATCCTATGGAGATTGCCTACGTATCACGACCCCG
>NW_017670546.1:238338-239848 GCF_001879085.1 Nicotiana attenuata
CCGACTTCATCAACAGGTAACCATCCCAGTGTCCACTCTATTTGGCTAGCAGTGAGGGACCGAAAATATGTTGTCCAACCCGTGACCCCTTCTGGCAAGTTGACCCCTTTAGTTCTTGTGTTAAATTCTTCTATGCATGTCTTTTCTGGAGACCCATAGCTCAAAAACTGAGGGCGATGATATAGATGCTCAATCATCCACATTTGTAACAATAAGTTGCACCCCTCGAAGAAAGTTTCCCCGGCTTTACAAGCTGTAAGAGCACGGAAGATGTCTGCCAATATCATAGGTGCAAGTGTACTTTTAGCTTGAGTGATTAATGTACTGACAATCCCGGCTATTTTTATGTCAATGTTCCCATCCTTCCTTGGAAATATTAAAAGCCCCAAGAAAGCCACCATAAAAGCGAAACATCGATGCTCCTCCCACTTCTGGCGGTTTCCTTTGCTACATATCTTACTTTCTGGGTTGTTGAACCCCCCGATATGACCATAGCGATGATATATGAAGCTTAGAGTACAAAAGCCATTTGCCAAGTCTGGGTAATGGACGTCCCTGACTATTTTCAAGGAATCTAAAAACTTGTGTACAGCTACGACTCTGGGAGCAACCAAGTACTTGTGCCTCAACGGAACCTCATCCTTTCCAATGTAGCCAGCTATTTCCTCCAATGTCGGGGTAAGCTCACAATCCGAAAAATGGAACACATTATGTGCTGGGTCCCAACATGTAACCAGTGCTCTAATAATATCTCCCCGAGGCGCAATATCAAGCAAACCGGTAAGCCCTTTCAAATATTTCTTGACCGCATCTTGCCCTTCTTTGCCCAAATCATTCCACCATAAACGTAACTCCAAAGGGATTTTATGCATGATTGAAAAGGGTTCATTTTGAGTCGTGCTCATCCTGCACATTTATTAAGGTGATTTAATAACTTATTTGACCTAAAAAAAAAAAAAGCAAATAACACTATTTTTGTTCAAATTTCCAACTTTAAAACAAACGGCCGGTTTTGCAGTTACGGCCTTTCAGCACTTCGGGGAGAAGATTTCAAGGCTGTGCCTGCCAACTGTTGAAACTGACTCAAGGTGGCTGTTCTTGCAAAAACAGCCTTCCGGCTCCCTTTTGGGACATTCGGCTTATTTTAAACAAGAATGGCATCACCCGACTTATTTTGTGACAAAATTAAAATTTTGGTATTTTTGGCTATTTTTGCAAAAGGGTGGTTGGACCCGATGAGGGTTGCCTACGTATCTCACATTCGGTGAGAATCAAACCTGCGTAGTTCGGTCAAATAAATCTAACTATTTTGAAAAACACTCCTAATTTGAAAATGAAACTTATTTTTTGGTTTTTGTTCGCAAACTCAAGACTCTTTTTTTTTTATATTTTCTTTTAGCGGTAAATAAACTAAACTATTTGAGAAATAAAACTCTTTCTACTTTTCCATTGGCAAACAAAACAAAAAAAAAAACTGACTTTTCTCTTTTTTTTACACTTTCTTAAAAAT
>NW_017670546.1:239897-379285 GCF_001879085.1 Nicotiana attenuata
GTAATTTGGGTTCGATCGGGTTCAACATGCCCAATTGCCTTAATCTGTGGTACAGGCTAGTATAAGATTCACCCAAAGGAGTAAAAGTCTTCTTCTTCTGTGACCTATCATTCTTATATGCAGGATTGGGTTGGAAACTGGTTCCGGCGGTGTTTCTGTTGGTTATTGGGGGTGGGTAAGTGTTTTGGGGAGTGGGTGCGCGCCATTGGGCACGAGTAGGAGGTTGTGGGTATGTCTGGGCATGATGGACAGAGAAATGGGGAGTAGGAGATGGGTAGTAATGCTGTGGTGGGCCATATGAGGTATGCGGGTAAGCTTGGGGGTGAGGGCGAGGTTGGTGATAATATGGTGATGGACCCCTGGACCAGACCCTTGATTCCACTACTGCCACTTCTTCTTTCTTCTTCTTTCCCAATACTCCTTCGGTGCCGCTTTGGATGGCCTGCGTGGTTGCTTTGAGCGCTGAGTAGCTCATAATTTTGTTAGACTTGAGACCCTCTTCTACCATACTCCCCATCTTCACGACCTCATTGAAAGTTTTCCCTACAGCGGACACCAAATGACCATAGTAAGTTGGCTCCAAAGCCTGAAGGAAATAATCAACCATCTCATTCTCTTTCATCGGAGGATCAACTCTCGCTGCCTGCTCTCTCCAACGAAAACCGTATTCTCTGAAGCTCTCTCCGGGCTTCTTCTCGATTTTGGTCAATGACAGTCGATCTGGGACGATCTCAAGGTTGTATTGAAAATGACATGCAAAAGCTTGAGCTAGATCATCCCAAGTGTACCACCGTGCATGATCCTGTCGGGATACCATTCCAATGCTGCCCCGCTTAAGCTCTGACTAAAATAAGCCATCAATAGCTCGTCTTTTCCCCCGGCCCCCCTCATCTTGTTGCAGAAACCTCTCAAATGGGCTACGGGATCGCCATGTCCATCGTATAGATCAAACTTTGGTAACTTGAATCCTGTTGGCAACTGGACGTCAGGAAACAAGCACAAGTCCTTGTAGGCCACACTTACTTGACCCCCGAGACCTTGCATATTTCTGAAGGACTGCTCTAAACTTTTGACCTTTCGTATCATCTCCTCTTGCTCCGGGTTTTTGGGAGGTTTCTCTTCTTCAGCTGAGAGATTAAAATGGGGAGCGTAAGAGCATGGTTCTAGGGGCTTGAAGGTGGGTTCGGGTGGGTAATAGTGGTTTTCCTGGGTTTGGAACAGAGGTTCACTAGAGGATCTGTGTAATGCGGTGGGTGGAGGAGCCACGAATACTGGAGCAATTGGTGGTGGGGGACATGGAATTTGCTTGGAGGGTGGTGGTGGTGGTGTCTGAGAGGTGGTTCCATAATATTGCTGGTGAGTAGGGAGAGCAGGATATGAGTTTACTGTGGGAGGATCCTGGGTTTGAGCTGGTGGTGGGAGATAATTGGGGTTGGCAGGATAGACTGGTGGTGGATGTCCCTTCGACCAGGCCTGGTACATTTCGGCCATCTGCTGCTTTAACTTATACATCTCCTCTCTCATTGTATTCACATCCATTGCCTCCTCCTCTCTGGATGGGTCCACGATGCTTGCTTCTAGATCTTGGTTGGCCATTTTCAACTTGTCCTTGGAGCGGGTGTTGTAAGGGTGGGTTGCCAGAATGCCAGTCAGCTTAACACCTGCCTGGACTCATCAACAACAACATGTTAGCGGTTAGGGCATTAACAAATAGATAACCGCACATTGATGGATGGATGCACCTAAGCAGTCAGACGTTGCTATTATGTCGCTGTTCAATCACATGCGTCATCCCGGCTTTTCATTTCTTTCTCTTGCCAATTAGTTCCTACTCTTATCTTTCCTTTTTCACTTTGTCTTGCTCTCCCTCTTTTGGATTCTCTTTCCTTTGCTTTCTCCCCTATTTGTATCATTCCTTTTAGTTTTCCCTTTTATTATCTAGAAATGGTCGAATCCTATGGAGATTGCCTACGTATCACGACCCCGCGTGAATCAGACCGTTTAATTTCTTCTTCAAGAGAAACTGACGTATCTTTCTTGTTTCCTTCCTTTATAACTGATTTAATTATAAATTGCTGTATTTATCGCTTTCTTAACGTGCAAATACATGTCAACATGCTNTTCATTCTCCTTGGCCAATTGTTTTCTCTCCCCTTCGTCAGCCGCAGCTTGCAAGCTATTTTCAAATCGGAGGTCTTGGACCTGTTTTTCCAATGCTCCTATGCGGGCCCTGTACTCATTTTCTTTAGCTAACCAAGCCCATTGTTCTTGTGATGATTCAACAAATTCCTGGATGTGAGGTCTTTTGGCCGGTCGTCCGAATGCAACGTCCCTTCTATACCAAGCCTGATAATCAGGCGACACCTCTCCTTTGGCTCGATCCCGGACACAAGTATTTGCCGCCAAATATTGACATTCGCTCCAGACTTGGTGGACCATTGCTTCAGGAAACTGGCCATCAGGGCCAATCTCAACCACTTGCAAACTAAGATCATCATCCTTGGGTACTATCTGGCATCTCCCCAGCTGCCTCAACACTCGATACGGGGTGTAAGGCTGAATGCTTCTAAGCCCCATTAGAAGGAAATGTGGTCGGGCTGCCGGCATATATACGATTTCATCAACGGGTAACCATCCCAGTGTCCACTCTATTTGGCTAGAAGTGAGGGACCGGAAATATGTTGTCCAACCCGTGACTCCTTCTGGCAATTTGACCCCTTTAATCCTTGTGTAAAATTCTTCTATGCATGTTTTTCTGGAGACCCATAGCTCAAAAACTGAGGGCGATGACACAGATGCTCAATCATCCACATTTGTAATAATAAGTTGCACCCCTTGAAGAAAGTTTCCCCGGCTTTGCAAGCTGTAAGAGCACGGAAGATGTCGGCCAATATCATAGGTGCCAGTGTACTTTTGGCTTGAGTGATTAACGTGCTGACAACCCCAACAATTTTTATGTCAATGTTCCCATCCTTCCTTGGAAATATTAAAAGTCCGAGGAAAGCCACCATAAAGGCGACACGTCGATGCTCCTCCCACTTCTGGCGGTTTCCTTTACTACATATCCTACTCTCCGGGTTGTTGAATCCCCCGATATGGCCATACCGATGATATATGAAGCTCAGAGTACAAAAGCCGTTTGCCAGATCTATGTTGTGGACAGTTCTGACTATCTTCAAAGAGTCTAGAAATTTATGCACGGCTACAACTCTGGGGGCCACCAAGTATTTGTGCCTCAACGGAACCTCACCTTTTCCAATGTAGCCAGCTATTTCCTCTAATGTCGGGGTAAGCTCAAAATCCGAAAAATGGAACACGTTATGTGCTGGGTCCCAATACGTGACCAATGCTCTGATAATATCTCCCCGTGGCACGATATCTAGCAAACCAGTAAGTCCTTTCAAATGTTTCTTGACTGCATCTTGCCCGTCTCCTCCTAAGTCGTTCCACCATAGACGCAACTCCAAAGGGATTTTATGCATGATTGAAAGAGGTTCATTTTGAATCGTGCTCATCCTGCACATTTATTAAGGTGATTTAATCATTTATTTTGACCTAAAAGAGAAAAGCAAATAACACTATTTTTTGTTCAAATTTCCAATTTTTAAAACGAACGGCCGGTTTTGCAGTTACGGCCTTTCAGCACTTCGGGGAGAAGATTTTAAGGTTGTGCCTGCTAACCGTTAAAATGACTCAAGATGGCCGTTTTTGCACAAACAGCCTTCCGGCGCCCGTCTGGGGACATTCGGCTATTTTGGCAAAACGGCATCACCTGATTTATTTATGACAAAATAAAATTGACACTTTTTTTGGCTATTTTTTGCAAAAGGGGTGGTTGGACCCGATGAGGGTTGCCTACGTATCTCACACCCGGTGAGAATCAAACCAGCGTAGTTCGGGCAAATAAATCCAACTATTTTGAAACCACCCCTAATTTGAAAATAAAACCCTTTTTTTTTTTTTTGCTTTTGTTGGCAAATTCACTTTTCTGAAAGCAAGACTCTTTTTATATTTTCTTTTAGCGGTAAATAAACTAAACTAATTGAAAAATAAAACTCTTTCTACTTTTCCATTGGCAAACAAAACAACTAAAAAACCTGCTTTACTTCTTTTCTTTTCATTTTCTCAAAAATCCGGTCAGCATTTCGGCACTACTTGGCCATTGGTTTTTTTTCTAGCATAGGTAATTAATTCTCCACACTGCTATTTCTCTTTTTCTCTCTCTTTTTTTCAATATAGCCCAGATATTCAAAGCCGGTCAGCATGCAAGTCCAAAACAGATAAATGCACAAGTAGGATGCATCAGGATGGTCCATTATTCCGGGTACACCTGTCCTAGACGGACCCAACCCCTGTGTTGAGTCCCCTAAGTCAAAATGCACGTGATGCAGATAAGCGTTCCTACTAGGGATCCGGCATGAAGTCAAGTTCTTCTAGGTTCAAAACCTGGGTATAGGTTCTAGACTGTGTACCCGAGCGGACAACTCGAGTCGAGGAGGGGGCTACGTACCGGGAACCAAAAGGCCATCCGGTTTAGTAACTTGTCCGGCCTCTTTCTTATTTCAGGGTATTGACACTAACAGAATAGGGAGTCTCAACCAGTAAGCACATCCCCGGAGGTGAGAAGAGAAAGGTTTCGGCACAATTTATATACAATTCAGATAATATCAAAGCGGTAAAAAGCAACATTTTGCACATTTAGCATGAAACATGTAGGAAAATCAGATAAAGCCAAATACAACAATATATCTAAGCTCGAATTTTGAACCCTGACATATGGCCCTCGGCCTCAATCAGTCCAAAAATAATCATAAGCCCCTCGGGCATCAGTAAAGAAACAATAATGCTCAGCTCAAACAGTAGTTCAAATATCAGTTAAAACTCGAGGTTGAGTAAAAATATAGCTGAGTTCATGAAACAGTGTAATGACAATGGACTGAGTTCAAATAATATTTCAAATAGCGAGGAAAACAATGATGATAGCTCATAGGGAGTTCAAACAGTCAGCAATAAGCCCCAAATATGGCAATAAGCCCAAGTCCTAGTGAAAAACAACAAGTCATAGTGAAATACACGGTAAAATCAACAACCGGGACGGACCAAGTCACAATCCCCAACGGTGCTCTAACCCACGCTCTCTATCTGGCGTGCAAGTCACCTCAATATAGCACTATGGGTGCAAATCCGGGGTTTCAAACCCTCAGGATATCATTTACAATCATTACTCACCTCGAACTGGCGAAATCTCTAGCCCGCGACGCCTTTGCCCCTCGAATCGGCCTCCACGCGCGTCGAATCTAACCAAAATCAGAGCGAATACATTACAATATGCCCAGGGAATAATACCCAATCGAAAACAACCAAGAAATAACAGAAATCTCGAAACTAGCAAAACCCGAGCCCCGGGCCCGCTTCTCGAAAAATAACAAAACTCACATTACCGGATTCCTCATCTCGCCACGAGTCCATACATACCAAGAACTCCCAAATCCGAGCTCAAATGACCTATCAAATCCCAATTTGGAATATCAAAAACTCAAGCCCTAGCTTTACCCCTTTTTGATGAATTTCAACCAATTTCCATGTTAAATCTATCATAATCTCGTGTATTTAAGTTCAAAAATCTTACCTCCAATCGATTCTCCTTGAATCCCTCTTCAATTTCCTTCAAAAAGCTCTCAAAAAGATCAACAATGGAGTAAATGAGCCCCAAAATCGCGGATGAAATGTTTTAAGACATTCTGCCCAGGTCACTGTACATTCTTCTTCGCGTTCGCGTACAGTACCTCACGTTCGCGAAGGCCAATTACCAGGCCCCTTCGCGTCCGCGTAGCTTGCCTCGCGTTCGCGTAGGGCAAATGCCCCCAGGCCCAACTTTCCTTCTATGCGTTCGCGATTACTCTCCCGCGTTCGCGTAGCACCTTGACCCACTCCTTCGCGTTCGCGACTCCCCCTTCGCGTTCGCGAAGGCCAAAATCACAGCCTCCCATTTTTCCTCTTCGCGTTCGCGAAGAAGGAAACCAGATACCAGCAACCAGCAGTTCAACAATTTCCAAAAATAACCCGTTGGGCATCCGAAATACACCTGAGGCCCCCGGGACCTCAACCAAAAGCGCCAACACATCCTAAAACATCACTCAAACTTGCTCCAATCATCAAAACACCACAAACAACACCAAAACCATCAAATTACATCGGATTCAAGCCTAAGTTCTTCTAAAACTTCCGAAACACGCATTCGATCAAAAACCCAACCAAACGACGTCCCAATGACCTGAAATTTTGCACACACATCACAAATCACATAACGAAGCTACAGCAACTCTCGGAATTCCATTCCAATCCTCGGATCAAAATCTCACCCATCAACCGGAATTCGCCAAAATACTAACTTCACCAATTCAAGCCTAATTCTACAGCGGACCTCCAAAATCAATTCCGATCGCACTCCTAAGTCACAAATCATCCCCCGAAGCTAACCGAATCACCGGAAATCACATCCGATCCCTCTAACTCATAAGTCAATNAAGCCGGTCAGCATGCAAGTCCAAAACAGATAAATGCACAAGTAGGATGCATCAGGATGGTCCATTATTCCGGGTACACCTGTCCTAGACGGACCCAACCCCTGTGTTGAGTCCCCTAAGTCAAAATGCACGTGATGCAGATAAGCGTTCCTACTAGGGATCCGGCATGAAGTCAAGTTCTTCTAGGTTCAAAACCTGGGTATAGGTTCTAGACTGTGTACCCGAGCGGACAACTCGAGTCGAGGAGGGGGCTACGTACCGGGAACCAAAAGGCCATCCGGCTTAGTAACTTGTCCGGCCTCTTTCTTATTTTAGGGTATTGACACTAACAGAATAAGGAGTCTCAACCAGTAAGCACGTCCCCGGAGGTGAGAAGAGAAGGGTTTCGCCACAGTTTATATACAATCCAGATAATATCAAAGCGGTAAAAAGCAACATTTTGCACATTTAGCATGAAACATGTAGGAAAATCAGATAAAGCCAAATACAACAATATATCTAAGCTCGAATTCTGAACCCTGAACCAAAATTCTGGGTTAAGTCCCCAGCAGAGTCGCCAGAGCTGTCACACCTCCTTTTTTACTTACTACACCCTGGAAGGGTGTAATAAAGGGAGTTATTTCCAACTTGAAGTGACAATCAAAACGGGATTATTATTAATATTCAGAGTCGCCACTTGAGAGTTTAATGGTGTCCCAAGTCACCGGTTGCATCCCGAATCGAGGAAATTATGACTCTGTTAACAGTCCGCGGATCAGAAATCCGAGTAAGGAATTCTGTTAACCCGGGAGAAGGTGTCAGGCATTCCCGGGTTCCGTGGTTCTAGCACGGTCGCTCAACTGTTGTATTTGATTTTATCTGATTTCAAAACATGATCTAGCTTATACTTTTATTAGTAAACCGCTTTTATTTCTATTTTTTTAATAAGAATTGCAACGTCTTAAAAATGCGCCTCAAACCACGTCGCACCAGTGCACCCGTGATTGTTAACACATTTCGACTCCGTTGGGGTTTGGATTTGGGTCACATAAATGTGCACCCGAGTTTAGGAAGGTGATATTATTAAACGCCGGGCCTACAGCAACTAGCGTATTATTAACTTTGTGGGAAGCCATGAAATTCGCTAAATGGCACGTCCCGAGGTCTAAATATTTTGATATAAGCAATTAATGAGGGCCCCGCAATTTGTGTGTTTTATTTGGCGAGGCTCGTCTCATCTATTGTTTATTTTAAAGGGCAAATCCTGAAGCAATCTATAATTTTTCTATATTTATTCGTCTCCGACAAAACCCTAACTATTTATCATTGGACCTAATAGTGACTTTATACTTTATTGCAGCCACTGGGCTCCAGGACAAACCCAACAAAAGAAAAGTTAAATTTATGTGCACACCATAAACTGACCAAGCAGATCTGAGCCCAGGCCCAAACGTACACAAGCATCCAACTGAGCCTGGGTCGTTCGTTGAGGCCCTGGGGCTTATTCTTCTTGATAATAGGATACTGAGCCCAAACGGTTAAGCCAGGCCAGATTCCAATTCAGTTATATTGGATAATTACTGAAACTTATTCAAGTTGTTCAAATTATATCTACTAATTGCTGTAAATAATTTTAGAAATGGAGACGGGCTGACTATACTAAGGTGATTACTAATAATATGGAGGTATCGAACTCAAGATATTCAAGTCCTTATTCTATTCCAACTTCGACTTATCAGGCTAGTATGATACATTACTCTACTAAACTTGTTCATGCAAACAACTGCAATATGCAGTCCTATTGATACGAACTAAAAATCAAAACAGTCCAATCATATCAGCCTAATACTGCCCAGTTTTAATTACAGAATTTAAACATTGGATGCTAACGTGGGAATTAACATAGTCAGAATTAAAATCCATTACACAGTTCAGATATTCAGTCCAGTTATACAATCCTTAGTTGATTACATACAACATTAGAGTCCTAATCAATCACAAGTCAAACAAAGGAGTTCAATAAGGGAGGCCTGATCAGCACTTCATTTCATTTCAAATGCCTGGGAATACAAGATGTGTACCTGAATATTTGAATCAAACAGAAAAGGAAGAAGTCAGCAGCAGTGACAATTCCCAGCAGTAGTTCAGGAATGAGTTTAAAACCCAGCAGCAATCATTAGATGAGTATAATAGCCCATAAAGTGTTCAGCAGTTCAGGATAAATTGGAAAACCAAGCAGAATCCATAGATCAACCCAAAATAGCACCAAATAGCCAGAAATGAACTCAGCACTTAACACAACCAGTAAACAACCAATAATCAACTCGAACTAAGCAAAACTCATGCACATCTGACTTGAACAGCTTGTAAATATCAATGTCGAGTAGAATCAAATGAGTTCCAATTACTTCTGATCCTTAATGAGCTGGACAATTGGATTAAGGACTGAAATCTGAAGGTGAGCTAAGGAGAAATTAATGAAACAGTAATTTTTTTTTTGATTTTCTATTGTTTTTCTGGAAATTTTGAGAAAACTAAGATCTAAGGGAGTTGGATTTCAAATTTCTGATCTGAACCTTGTGAAGAATCAGGGGGGGGGTTTTTTGATGGCTGAAAAACCCTCTTCAAGAAGGCATTAGGGGTGCCTTTTATAGGCAAGGAGTGGGGCAGAAACTTTTCACCCCTTTTTCTTCTTTTAATTTCAGATTTCATCTATTAAACCTTCAATTTCTGACTTGTTTCTCAAGTTACTGCCCTAAGTTTACTAAAATCTACACTATAGCCCATCCTAGAAGGTTCTATACTTATCACAATCCCTATCCTATCCTTACCCCTCTTCAAAATTACCAAATCTAATAAAACTACCCTTTTTCCATGCCCAAACTACCCTTAAAACCTCCTGAAATTACTGGCCATTGCTAAACCTGCCAGCTATAACCAAACCACTAATCTAGCCTAAACTATTAAGATTATAATAAAACTTGAAGNGGGCGGCCGGCACCGGCGTTACGGGGGAGGAGTTGGTACGAGGAAGAGAGGTATGGTTTTAGGGTTAATGAATTTTTCGGACAGTTATATCTAATTCCTATCTCAAACGATGGCCGTTGGATCACAAGAATTGGACGGCCAAGATTGAAAATCGCCTAAACGGCGTCGTTTCAGGAAGGGGGGGGGGGTGGACCGGGTAATGGGAATGGGTATGGGCTGGTTCAAACCGGTTTCAGGGGTTTATTTTGGGCCTGGGTGGGTTGATTCAAGGCTTAGCCCAATTTAAATCCCTCTTCTTTTAATTGTTTCTTTTATTTTATTTATTTTGCTTTTCTCCTTTTTTTTTTAAATTTATTTTCTGATTTTATAAAAATTCTAAAAATAAAACTAAAACAAATTGACTCTAACAATTATATTTCCTAATTAATTCCTAAAGGGAAATGCAAACTAATACCAAAATGCAAAATGGACCCCTTTTTTTATTTTATTTTATTAACATTTTTTTCTAAAATCAATTAATGCTAAAATATGAAATTAAATCCTAAATGCAAAAATGCATATTTTTTGTATTTTCATTTGGATTAAAATGCACAAACAAAATGCGACAATTACCAAAAAAATGCCACAAAACTCACAAAAATTTATAAAATACTAGAGAAATTGTTTTGTTTGAAATTTTGGGAATTATTGCTTAGGGCAAAAATCACGTGCTCACAAGAAGTCTTATGGATCTTAATTCCCAGAATTAAATCAGCAACTCTCAAGTCTTTCATATCAAACTTGCTAGTTAGCATACGCTTAGTAGCATTTATGTTGACAATGTCAGTACTCATTATGAGCATATCATCCACATATAAGCAAACAATGACTATGTGATTTGGAACATTTTTAATGTACACACATTTATCACATTCATTTATCTTAAATCCATTTGACAATATTGTTTGGTAAAATTTCGCATGCCATTGTTTGGGTGCTTGTTTTAATCCGTAAAGGGACTTCTACATACCTTCTTTTCTTTACCTGGAACCACAAACCCTTCAGGTTGTTCCATGTATATTTCTTCCTCCAACTCTCCATTTAAGAAGGCCGTCTTAACATCCATTTGATGAATTTCAAGACCATAAACTGCAGCTAACGCTACTAACGTTCATATGGACGTAATTCTTGTAACTGGAGAGTATGTATCAAAATAGTCAAGACCTTCTCGTTGTCTATACCCTTTGACCACAAGTCTTGCCTTATATTTGTCAATAGTTCCATCATCTTTCATTTTCCTCTTAAAGATCCATTTAGAACCCAACGGTTTATTTCCAGGAGGAAGATCAACCAATTCTCATGTATGGTTGTTCAGTATGGATTCTATTTCACTATTGACTGCCTCTTTCCATAACAATGATTCCGAAGAAGACATAGCTTCTTTAAATGTTTGAGGCTAATTTTCCAATAAGAAAGTTACAAAATCTGGTCCAAACGAAGTAGACGTTCTTTGACGTTTACTACGTCTTGGAGCCTCCTGATTAAGTGTACTTTCTTTTGTTTCTTCCCGAGGTCGTTTAGATCCTTCACTAATCGACTCACATTCCTTTTTATACGGATATATATTTTCAAAGAACTCGGCATTATCTGATTCTATAACCGTATTATTATGAATGTCGGNGGGAAACAAAACAAAAATAAAAACTAAACCTAGAAACAGCGCCAATCGTGGAGGGAATGAATTCAAATAGCAACGCAAAATTACAAGACTCACTGATTTTGAGTATTTTACTTGACTGGCGTTCTTCAGACCCTTGATTTCAAAATTCGAAGGGTTCCTCTTGGACTCGACGAACTCTGGCTTGAAATTCAAACTGAGGAATGTGAGGAGACTGCACAGTGTTGATTTGGTATCGTTTGGAGGTGTTTAGGGTTTAGGCCGGATTTTTGATCAGAGATTCGAGGAGTTCGGCGGGGATTCGAGGAACGGGGTTTGGGGGGTTTGAGAGAGGAGGTTTAGGCGATTCTATGGTGTTAATTTGGTTGATTTTTGATGACTTCGCGTCTTGGCCGGAAAATTTCGATCCGATATTCGACGGATTCTGGGTGTGTTTGAGAGAAACGGATGGTGGATTTGGATAGAGGAGGAAAAGGGGAACTTGTGGTGAAATTTTGGGCGGATTTGGAGCATCGCCGCCGGCGGCGACGATTTCCGGCCGGCGGCGGACTGCGGAGAGACGGTGGTAGACGGTGGGGCTAGGGCGGTCGGCACCGGCGTTACGGGGGAGGAGTTGGTATGAGGAAGAGAGGTATGGTTTTAGGGTTAATGAATTTTTCGGACAGCTATATCTAATTCCTATCTCAAACGATGGCCGTTGGATCACAAGAATTGGACGGCCAAGATTGAAAATCGCCTAAACGGCGTCGTTGCAGGAAGGGGGGGTGGACCGGGTAATGGGAATGGGTATGGGCTGGTTCAAACGGGTTTCAGGGGTTTATTTTGGGCCTGGGTGGGTTGATTCAAGGCTTAGCCCAATTTAAATCCCTCTTCTTTTGATTGTTTCTTTTATTTTATTTATTTTGCTTTTCTCCCTTTTTTTTAATTTATTTTCTGATTTTATAAAAATGCTAAAAATAAAACTAAAACAAATTGACTCTAACAATTATATTTCCTAATTAATTCCTAAAGGGAAATGCAAACTAATACCAAAATGCAAAATGGACCCCTTTTTCTATTTTATTTTATTAACATTTTGTTCTAAAATCAATTAATGCTAAAATATGAAATTAAATCCTAAATGCAAAAATGCATATTTTTTGTATTTCATATGGATTAAAATGCACAAACAAAATGCGACAATTACCAAAAAAAATGCCACAAAACTCACAAAAATTTATAAAATACTAGAGAAATTGTTTTGTTTGAAATTTTGGGAATTATTGCTTAGGGCAAAAATCACGTACTCACAGTAGTGCCTTTCAGATATCTCAATATCCTCTTGACAGCAGTCAAGTGAGACTCCTTTGGATTTGCCTGAAAACGAGCACACAACCCTACACTAAAAACAATGTCAGGTCTACTGGCAGTAAGATACAAGAGTGAACCAATCATACCCCTATGCAACTTCTGATCAACTGATGAACCAGGTTTAACAATATCTAATTTAGTGGCAGTTGCAATGGGTGTGTCTATTTCTTTAGAATCCTCCATTTTAAACTTTTTGATTAGTTCTCTTGTATACTTCTACTGATGAATCATGGTTCCATTTTGACTTTGTTTGATCTGCAAACCTAAGAAGAAGTTAAGCCCACCCATCATGCTCATTTCAAATTCACTTCCCATTAGTTTTGCAAAATCTTTGCTTAGCTTGTCAGTGGTGGCCCCAAAGATTATGTCATCAACATAAATTTGCAAAACAAGAAGGTCCTTACCTTTTTCCCTTAAGAATAAGGTACTATCTATTTTCCCTCTCTTGTACCCATGCTCCAGTAGAAATTTTGACAGTCTTTCATACCATGTTCTTGGTGCCTGTTTGAGTCCATAGAGAGCCTTGTCCAGCTTGTACACATGCTCAGGACATTATTTTCTTTCAAACCCTGGAGGTTGTTTCACAAACATTTCTTCTTTTAATTAGCCATTTAGAAAGGCACTTTTGACATCCATTTGATGAAGAGTGAATTCCATATGTGCTGCAAAGGCTATGAGAAGTCTGATTGCCTCTAGTCTTGCAAATGGAGCAAAGGTCTCATCATAGTCTATTCCTTCCTCTTGGCTGTAACCTTGGACTACCAACCTTGCCTTGTTCCTTGTAACAGTTCCATCTTCATCAAGTTTGTTTCTAAAGACCCATTTTGTACCAATGACTAATTTGCCCTTGGGTCTTGGAACTAGGTTCCAAACCTGACTTCTTTCAAATTGGTTTAGCTCATCCTGCATTGCATTCATCCAATCTACATCCTGCAAAGCCTCAACAATATTTTTAGGTTCAATGATAGATAAGAAAGCATCAAAAGCACACAGATTCTTTAATTGTGATCTGGTTTTGACTCCAGATATTGGATCAGTGAGAATGTTCTCAATGGGATAAGAACTTTGATACTTGTGAGGTTTCATAACCAACTGGCTTCTGCTGGATATTTCATCCATTTGCTGAGGAACAGGTTCATGAACAGGTTCCTTCAAGGAGTTTATTTCAAATCCTCTTTGATTTCTTCCCCCTGTCGGGTTTCCCTATAAGGAAGAACCTTTTCCATCACATGTTCCTTCTGTAGGTGTCACTTTGACTTGAGCTGATGCTTCAGCCAAGTCTTTGACCAGTCCAATTGCTTCATCTTCATGTTCTTGTCTCTCAGAAAGAATGTTAGTTTCATCAAATACTACATGCACACTTTCGTCAACACACAAAGTTCTTTTATTAAACACTTTATAAGCTTTGCTATGTGAAGAATATCCCAAGAATACTCCCGCATCACTTCTGGGATCAAACTTTCCTAGGGAGTCTTTTCCATTATTGTGCACATAGCACTTGCAGCCAAATGCCCTAAGGTGGGATATATTTGGTTTTCTCCCTTTAAGTAACTCATAGGGAGTCTTCTCTACTAGAGGTCTGGTCATGCATCTATTTATGATGTAACATGCAGTTTTTACAGCCTCTGCCCAGAAGTTGTGAGGCAATTTACTAGATAGTAACATAGTTCTAGCCATATCCTCAAGAGTTCTATTTTTCCTTTCAACTACTCCATTTTGTTGTGGTGTCCTAGGGGCAGAGAAGTTATGATCTATCCTATTTTCATCACAGAACTCTGCAATCTTAGAATTTTCAAACTCAGTTCCATGATCAGACCTAATGGATGCAAGTTGATTTCCTAATTGTTTCTGAGTTTTCCTAAAAAATGCAGAAAACATGTCAAATGCTTCATCTTTGGAAGTTAGAAATAAAACCCAGGTGAATCTAGAATAGTCATCAACTAGCACCATTACATACTTCTTTCCACCTCTGCTCATGGTTCTCATTGGACCACATAGATCCATATGAACCAGTTCCAACGTCTTGGACGAACTTACCATTTTCTTGGACTTGAAGGATGACCTTACCTGCTTCCCCCTTGCACATGCCTCACAAACTTTGTCTTCCTTGAACTTGATATTAGGTAACCCTATAACCAAGTCCTCGGAGACTAATTTGTTTAGCTGATTTAGACTGGCATGACCAAGTCTTTTGTGCCACAGGAGGGGATCATTAACCAACACACTTAAACAAGTGAGTTCATTTTCTGAAAGAGTGGACAAATCTATAATGTAAATATTGTCAACTCTTTTTCCCTGCAAAACAATCTTGTCAGTGGTAAGGTTAATCACAAAGCATTTAGTGGAGGTAAAAGCCACAAGGTTACTTCTGTCACACAGTTGTGACACACTTATTAGGCTATATTTTAAGCCATCTATCAGGTAGACATTCTCTATGGAATGAGAATCTGTTTTGCCTACCTTTCCAACCCCAATGATCTCACCTTTCTTTCCATTACCAAAGGAGACATTACCTCCCTTTAAGTCCTCAAGTGAAAGGAACTGGTCCTTGTCCCCAGTCATATGTTTTGAGCAGCCACTATCCATATACCATATTTGGCTTCTCCCTTTCACTTGGACCTACAAAAGGAAATCAGGGGTTAGTCTTAGGAACCCAAACTAGTTTGGGTCCCTTTCTATAGTCAAAAGGATGAATCAGATTCTTTCTTGCTCAACTAGGCAACTTGTGCTTTTCTTGAACAAAAGCTTTGTTTCTTTGACTGGCCTTTTCTTTTGCATTACATTCATATTTGTAATGGCCAGTCTTACCACAGTGTGTGCAGATTTTATTTTCAGGAAGAGTGAGGTACTTGCTTTTTGGATCCCATTTTGGAGCTTGAGTCCCATAGCCAAGTCCTCTTTTGTTACTGCTATGATGCTCTTGCAGCCAGGAGAGAGCATCAGAAGCCTTGTTCCACTTGCAAGTTCTGTCTAGTTCATGTTTTACCTTTCCTAGATCTTCTTTCAAGACTTTAATGAATTCATCTTTCTTGCATAATTCATCTTTCATTTTTCCCAAATTTACTTCTAGAGTGAGATATGTGTGATCAGCTTTCTTCTTTCCTGTTCCTAATTTCAGTTTTAAGTTTTCAGACCTAAGCACTGGGACACTGTTGTCAAGTTCAAGAACTTGGTTCTTCAACTCAGCATTTTTGTTATCACTCTCATTTGCCCTAGACTCTAGACTTTTACATTTTGCTTTTAGAATCACACATTCCCTAGACAGAACTTCCTTCTCATTATTAATTATCTCAGACTCATCAATGAAGTCTATTAATAGCTCAGCCAGCCTTTCTTTAGACAAGGATTTAATCTTGTCTTTGAGATGAAGAATACTTACCTCTTGTTCATCATCTGATTCTCCGATGGCCATTAGTGCTTGCTCCTCCTCAGCTTCATCTTCTGAGTCTTCATCTGAGGTTTCTCCCCAAGCAGCAACCATAGCCTTGGTTGAACCTTTGTTTCTTTTTGGTTGAACCTGTTCCTTCTTCCTGTTCCTTCGTTCAGCTCTTTCTTTCTTCCACTCAATTTCCCATTGAGGGCAGTTTTTGGTCATGTGATTAGTCTTACCACACTTGTAGCATCCCTCATTGATCTGTTTCTCCGGAGCTCTTGTTTTATTGAAGTTTGTACCTCTTGAAGAACCCTTTCCTCTCATCAGGTACTTCTGAAATCCCTAGTGATCATAGCCACTTCATCATCTTCCAAATCTGCACCTTCAGCAATTCTGAGAGCTAAGCTTCTCTCCTTTTTGGGGGTATCCATCTTCATGGTTTGTCTCCTTATTTCATAGGCAGTTAAGTTTCCAATCAGTTCATCCAGTCTAAGGGTAGCAATATTCTTGGATTCCTGAATGGCAGTGATTTTGCTTTCCCATGTGACTCGCAGAACCCTTGTCAGAATCTTCTCAACCTTGTCTTCTTCAAGGATAATCCTTCCAAGAGATTCAAGTTCATTTGTCAAAGTGGTAAATCTAGTATACATCTCCTGGATAGTTTCTCCTTCCTTCATAGTAAAATTCTCATATTGAGAATATAGAAGTGTTCCTCTTGATCTTTTCACTTGAGGTATTCCTTCATGAGCCACTTGCAGAGTGTCCCATATTTCCTTAGCAGTTGTACAAATTTGGATCCTACTGTACTCGTCTGGTCCTAGTCCACATACAAGCCACTTCTTGGCCTTAGCATTTTTCTCCCACTTCCTCAGGTCCTCAGCAGTGCAATCAGCCCTTGTCATTGGCACATCAATTCCTTCAGCATTCTTCTTTGTGGTTGCTAGGGGACCATCAGTGACTATCTCCCAAAGTTCATAATCTTCCCCTATAATGTGTTCTCGCATTCTGTTGTTCCACCAAGAATAGTATTGACCATTGAAAAGTGGAGGCCTGGCAGTGGATTGCTCTTCCCAGTTTCCAGGTGGTGCACTCATTGTTGATCTTCTCCTAAGGTGTTAGCCTCTTCAAGGATAACCCGCTCTGATACCAATTGATGTTCTACACGTCAATACCACACAAGAGGGGGGGGTGATTTGTGTGGTACCTAATTTTCGCACTAGAAGAACCTGGTTCTTCTAGATGTACTTACTACTACTGTTTGCAGAATTAAGAGTGCATAAAATAAAGAACACAGAGATTTTTACGTGGAAAACACCTGGCTCAAAAGGTGAAAAAACCACGACCTACTACTCAGTAGGATTTTCCCAAACTTCCACTAAAATCACTGAGCCAAAACTGCATTTACAAAACTCTTGTAAACCTAAGGATTAAACTCTAATCCCAGTGTGGCACACAGCCTCAACTGTTGCGACACTTTCAAGTTAATTCTAACTTGAATACTCAAAGTACCTAATACAATTGCTTCTATGAAAGCTGAAAGGTACAATTTTAGAACACCTACTACAACTGAACTAGAATAAAAGAAAGACACAATGGAATTGGTTCTTCTATCTTGTCCAAGTAGCTTCAGGAATGCACACTTAAATCTCACGTAAATTGCTTGCAAAAAGCCTTGCTATTTTGCTCTCAATTTGATTTCACTTCTGCGTTTGTGCAACCCCTGTAAAAGAGAACAAACATTATTATTTATAGAGTTAGTAATCAGAGTTTGATTGAGACTCAATTGCTGATCCTTTATCAAATTCGAGTCCTAGAACAATTCAAACTCCAATCCTTATTCTTGATCCGGATTTAATTCTCTTCACACAAGGAGACTTCATCTCCTTATCCTATGCAACCTTTTCGATCAACTCAGAAGATATTGTTGCTGATCCTTGATACTTATCTTCTCCACATGACTTTCACATGTATAAGTATATTAACATTGTGTCTCACATGATGGACCTAGTCCATGACTGAGTTCATTTTGTCAATCTTCAAAACTTCATCTGAACTTGGCCAACAATCGCTGATGGTCACGTCTCTGGCATCATCATGCTTAACTATGTCCCTAAGGACAAGCAAATGCGGATCATCATACTGGCGCTCTCTGATGCGATCATATAAAGAAGACCGAGAAACCACACAAGCCAATACCCGACTAGGCTCTGAAATATCTAATCGCACAAATTGATTGGCCAAGGCCTGGACATCAACTGCAAAGGGTCTCTCCCCAACTGGAATGTATGCCAAACACCCCATACTCACTGCCTTTCAGCTCAAAGCATCGGCCACTACATTGGCCTTTCCCGGATGATACAATATGGTGATATCATAATCCTTAAGCAACTCTAACCATCTCCACTGTCTCAAATTAAGAGCCTTTTGCTTGAACAAATGTTGAATACTGCGATGATCAGTGAACACCTCACAAGATACGCCGTACAAATAATGCCTCCAAATCTTCAATGCATGAACTATGGCAGCCAACTCCAAATCATGAACAGGCTAGTTCTTCTCATGGGGCTTTAACTGACGAGAACCATAAGCAATAACTCTACCCTCCTGCATCAATGCACAACCAATCCCAACACTCGAAGCATAAAAATATACGGTATATGAACCTGAAGCTGATGGCAAAACCAATACTGGAGTTGTGGTCAAAGCTCTCCTCACACTCGTCCGAACATACAAATGAAGCACCCTTCAAAGTCAACTTGGTCAAGGGTGATGCAATAGAGGAAAATCCCTGAACAAACCGGTGATAATAACCCGCCAGACCAAGGAAGCTACGAATCTCTGTGGCTGAGGACGGTCTAGGCCAACTCTGAACCGCCTCAATCTTCTTCGGATCAACTTTAATACCCTCGCTGGACACCACGTGCCCCAAGTAAGCCACTGAAGCGAGCCAAACCTCACACTTGGAGAACTTTGCATAAAGCTTCTCCTCCCTGAATCTCTGCAATACAACTCGCAAATGCTCTGCGTGCTCCTCCTGGCTATGCGAGTACACCAGAATATCATCAATGAATACTATAACAAACGAATCCAGATAAGGTTGAAATACACTATTCATCAAATGCATGTACACTGCTGGGGCATTGGTCAGCCCGAAAGACATAACAAGAAACTCATAGTGACGATATCTGGTCCTGAAGGCAGTCTTGAGAATATCTGAATCCCTGATCTTCAACCGGTGATAACCCGAACGGAGATCAATCTTGGAGAACAACTTCGCTCCCTGAAGCTGGTCGAATAAATCATCAACGCGAGGCAAGGGATACTTGTTCTTCACTGTTACTTTGTTCAATTGCCTGTAATCAATGTACATTCTCATTGTGCCATCCTTCTTCTTCACAAACAGAACCGGTGCACCCCAAGGTGACACACTAGGCCGAATGAACCCCTTCTCTAGGAGCTCCTGAAGCTGCTCCTTCAATTCTTTCAACTCTGCTGGTTCCATACGATACGGCGGAATAGAGATAGGTTGAGTGCCCGGCACTAGGTCAATACCAAAATCAATATCCCTGTCCGGTGGCATGCCTGGCAGGTCTGCAGGAAACACATCGGGAAAATCCTGCACAACTGGAACAGAATCAATAGTAGGAGTCTCAGCTCTAACATCCCTCACAAACGCCAAATATGAAAGGCAACCCTTCCCAACCATACGCTGGGCCTTCAAGAAGGAAATCACTCTACTCGGAACATAATCGGTCACACCACGCCACTCGATCCACGGTACACCCGGCATAGCCAAAGTGACTGTCTTAGCGTGACAGTCTAGAATAGCATGACACGGAGATAACCAATCCATGCCCAAAATAACATCAAATTCCACCATGCTCAATAGCAATAGATCAACTCGGGTCTCCAGACCCCAAATAGTCACAACACATGACCGGTATACACGGTCCACAACAACAGTATCGCCCAACGGGGTAGATACATGAACAGGTAAAGCAAGAAACTCCCGGGGCGTACCCAAATAACGAGCAAAATATGAGGACACATATGAATAGGTAGAACCGGGATCAAATAATACAGAGGCATCTCTGTGGCAGACTGAAACAATACCTGTAATGATAGCATCTGAAGTAATATCATCTGTCCTGCCTGGAATAGCATAAAAACGAGCCTGGCCACCGCCTGATCGACCTCCACCTCTGGAGCGACCCCTGGCTGCCTGACCTCCACCCCTAGTTGGCTGGGCGGGTGGTGAAGTAACTGGAGTAGAAGTCGAGGGCTGACCCCTCTGCTGAAACTGGCTATCACGAAGTCGAGGGCACTGCCTCCTCATATGTCCAAACTCTCCACACTCAAAACAACTACCCGGTGCTGGAGATGGGGACTGAAGGGAACCCCTCGCACCGGAGTGACTAGCTGATGCACTCGGCACAGAAGAACCCTGAGCTGATGGGGCACGAGATGAACTCTAAGCTGGGAGGGCGTTGAGTGAAGACTAGCCCTGCTGAAACCCATGATGACCACGACCTGAAGATGCCCCAAGATACTCTGGACGGGCCGACTGAGCAGGCCTGAAAGAACGACCTCTACCATGCTGAAATTGGCCCCTCGACGGAGCACCACTGTAACTACCCGATCCTCGAGGCCTCTTGGCCTCCTTCTCCTCTCGCTCCCTACGTCGAACCGTCTCAATCTCACGAACGATATCAACCACCTCCTCAAACGTAGCACCCAATACTCTCTCTCTAGTCATCAGAATACGAAGATGGTAGTTAAGGCCATCCACAAATCTCCTGATCCTCTCACGATCTGACGGAATCATCCAAATGGCATGACGAGCCAACTCAGAAAACCTCATCTCATACTGGGTCACGGTCATATCCCCCTGCGTCAACCACTCAAACTGCCTACGCAGTTCCTCTCTGCGGGACTGCGGTACATACTTCTCCAGGAAAACAGCGGAGAACTGCTGCCAAGAAAGGGGTGCTGCATCGACAGGCCTACGCCTCTCAAAATCCTCCTACCATATGAAGGCAGCCCCCGAGAACTGAAAGGTGGTGAATGCCACACCACTAGACTCAAGAATCTCTATTGTACGGAGCATCCGCTGACACTTGTCAAGAAAACCCTGGGCATCCTCGCCCTTAGCACCACTAAATGACGGAGGCTGGAGCCTACCAAACCTCTCAATATGACGTTGCTCATCATCTGGCATAGCTGGTACTACGAACTCCTGAACTGGTGCAACCGGCTGAGCTGGAGGTGCCCCCGGTGTCTGTAATCCCTGCACTACCTACTCAGGTGTGCGAGCAGCGGGGGTCTGATTGCCTTCCCCGGCCTGTGAAGTAGCTGCTGTGGTAGTGGCTGAAACTGCCTGAGCCAGACCAGTGCTAACTGATAAGATCTGTGCTAAGGCCTCCTGAAGACCCGGAATCACGATGGGCACGGCTGGTGCCTGAACAGGTGCTGTTGGAGTATCCCTAGCTGGAGCCTGATCTTGAGTTAGGGCAGCTGGTGGATCAACAGGTGCTTCCCTCGCTACTCTGGCTCTGCCACGACCACGACTGCGTCCACGGCCTGGTGGCCTCAGTGGGTGGTACTAGTGGTCGTCCACCTCGTCTGGTAGCGTGAGTCCTCGCCATCTGTAAGAGATTAGAATAATGGAAGTTTAATTCTCGGATCAACCAAGTCGCACGACAAGAATTTCAAGAACATGAAGTTTTTTTCCTGAAGGTTCTGCAGCCTCTTGAGGATAAATACAGATGTCTCCGTACCGATCCACGAGACTCTACTAAACCGGCTCATGACTTGCGAGACCTATGTAACCTAGGCTTTGATACCAATGTGTCACGACCCCAACCCCGGTCATGATGGCGCCCAACGCCACTGCTAGGCAAGCCTGACCAGTTAACAACCTTAACCCATTCCTTATATAGCTCATTATTAGCTAGCACAGTTAAATTACCAAACCAGCATATTAAAAGTCTAAAACAAGAGTTAAACATGCGGAATTTCAAAGGATAATACTTCTACATAGCCCATATAGATCCGATGTCACAAGTCTGAGCCTCTAATACAAGTTTAATAGCCTAATACATATCAATCTAGGGAATGCGGATAAAATAAGAGGATAGAAAGGAGAGATCAAGGCCGCGGATGCTATGCAGCTACCTCGATGCTCCCGGATATGCACTGCTCAACTGAAAATCCTCACTCAGCCTCAGATGCACCTAGATCTACATGCAAGGTGTAGGGAGTAATGTGAGTACTCCGACCCAGTGAGTAATAAACATAAATAATGACTGAGAATAAGAAATCATGGAGAAACACAGAGTAATCTATAATGCGGCAGTTTAAAACAAGTAGTATGAAGCGCTAAACCAATGAAATCGAAAATACGCAAATGCTACAATAAATAAGCAGTTAAGTGGCAGACATAGGAAGAAAAACCAACACATAGAATGGTACCCAATAGTACCCGTTGTGGCGTGCAGCCCGATCCATTTTTATCTTCGACGGCGTTTACTGGGGGTGTGCAGACTCCGGGAGGGGCCCCTTATGGCCCAAGCGCAAAATCAAGCCATCTCGTGGCACCAATCTAGGCCCTAGGCCTCATATCAATATCAGCATAATACTGCTGCGGCGCGTAGCCCGATCCCATAGTATCTTCAGAACTGGCCCTTGGCCATACTCAGTCCAGAAAGAATATAAGCCCCTCAGGCATTTAGGAAAACAGTAGTTCTCAGCCCAAAACATCATTAGAAATATCATTTAAGTTTCAAAAACTGAGTACAAATGGTTGCATTGTAAAACAGTAGAAAACGGTACGACTGAGTTCAAGTAGTAATTCCAAACAGTGGGAAATAGTGATAAAAACTCTCCGAAGGGTTCAAATAGTTGGCACGAAGCCCAAATATGACAATTAGTCCAACTAATGATGATAACAAATAAGCTTCAATCAAATACGCGGTAAAAACATCACTCGGGACGGACCAAGTCACGATCCCCAATAGTAAACGACCCCGCGCTCATCATCAAGCACGTGTCTCACCCCAACTTAGCACTACGATGTGCAAATCCGGGGTTTCAAACCCTCAGGACATCATTTACATTCATTACTCACCTCAAACCGGCCAAAGCTCTAGCTTGCTATGCCCTTGCCTCTCAAATCAGCCTCCTCGCGTGTCGAATCTGACCAAAACCAGAACGAATACGTCACAATATGCTAAGGAAACAAAACCCAAGCGAAAACAATCGAAAAACATCAAAAATTCCGAAATTAGTAAAACCCGGGCCTCGGGCCCACTTCTCGAAACTCAGAATTTTTTTCATCAACGGGTTCCTTATCTCACCACAAGTCCATAAATATCAAAAGTTCTCAAATCCGACCTCAAATGGCCCCTCAAATCCCAATTTAAAATCTCAAAATCCCAAGCCCTAGTTCTTCCCTTTTTAGCTAAATTTCCATAAATTTCTAGGTTAATTTCACAATATAATCATGTTTTTTGTTCATAGGACTTACCTCCGATCACTTCTCCTTCCCTCTTCAATTCCCCTCAAAGAGCTCCCAAAATACTCAACAATTGTGGAAAAATGACTAAAGCTCGCGGATGAAATGTTTAAAAACTCACTGCCCAGGTCCTGGAATTTCTTCTTCGCGAACGAGGTCAAACCCACGCGTTCGCGATGCACAAACTTTCTTTGACCAAAAATAACCCTTCGCGAACGCGGCAACACACCCGCGAATGCGATGTTCTGGACCTCTGAACCTACGCGAACGCGGCACCACACGCGCGAACGCGAAGAGCAATAGCTCCTGGACCTTCACACGCTAGACTCCACTATGCGAACGCGACATCCATCGCGCGAATGCGAAGCACAACTTCAAGGACCCTCCGCGAACGCGAGCCATCAGACGCGAATGCGAAGCACAAAACTCAGGGCCTCCCAACTTCCTCCTACGCGAACGCGAGGGACCTCCCGCGATCGCGAAGACCAAAATTTCTCTACAATAGTTGCTGCATTTTTCTGCAATTCATTAAGTCTCAAAACTTCCCGTTAGCCATCGGAAATCACCCCGAGGCCCCCGGGACCTCAACCAAAAGTACCAACACATCCCAAAACTTCATTCACACTTGTTCCAATCATCAAACCACCTCGAACAACACTAAAACCATCAATTCTCATCCAATTCAAGCCTAAGTTTTCCAAAAACTTCCGAAACTCTCTTTTGATCAAAAACCCAACCAAATCACCTCCGAATTACCTGAAATTTTGCACACACATCTCAAATCACATAACGAAGCTACTGCAACTCTCGGAATCCATTCGGACCCTCGGATCAAAATCTCACCTACCAACCCGAAATCGCCAAAATACTAACTTCGCTAAAACAAGCTAAATTCTTCACCGGACCTCCAAAACCAATTCCGATCACACTCCTAAGTCACAAATCATTCCCCGAAGTTAACCGAACCATCGAAAATCACATCCGAGCCCTCTAACACATAAGTCAACATCCGGTTGACTTTTCCAAACTATGCTTTCCTTAAAGAGACTAAGTGTCTCATTTCTTACCAAATCCACTCCGAACACAACCTAACCGACTCAATCACATAAGACACGGATAACGAAGCATAATGAAGCAAAAAAAGGGGGTAATGGAGCGGTAACTCATGAGACGACTGGCCGGGTCGTCACATCCTCCCTATTAAGGAAATGTCAAGTAAACATAGGATGTCTAAACTTCTTTTAAGGCTGGGCAAGTTACGAAGGATATGCAACAATTTCAATTGAGGATGAGCAGCAGGAAGATAATCGTAACTTCAATTCAGACTAAATAATTACATGAGAGAAAATAATGATTTCCAATGAAGGCAAGCAGTTATGAGAGATAATCGTGACAATAGAAGGGATAAAGATCTTCAGTTAGGCAAAGTAATCGCCAATTAGGAAACAAGAATGAACCATTAGGCAATTAATTCTATGCAAAACATGTAGAGGTGGAACTAGTAATAGGAAAATTCAATCATGTCAAGAACAACTTCATACTCGGTGAATATATGGACATAAGAACCTAAAAAGGCCAATTTTCCCACAAATAAATCCGAGCACGCACTCGTAACCTCGCGAACACGGAATACAATCAGCAGAGAAGACTCACATCCTAGGGGAAGTCCCCCACACAAGGTTAAGCAAGATACTTACCTCGAACCGGCTCAAAATCAACTAGAAACCACGTTCTCGCCATGAGTACTCGACTCCAAATGGCCCAAATCTATTCAATTCAATTACATATTGTAAATAACATCTCAAGCAACTGATTCTACGATTTAATTCAAAGCTAAGACGCGAAATTATGTAAAATGACCAAAATGCCCCTCAAGCCAACGTCTCGAAATCGGGTGAAATTAACATTTTCAGAAACCTCGTACTCTCACGAGTCTAACCATATAAAAATCTCTCAAATCAGATGTCAAAAACCCACTCAAAACTCAATAATTCGGCCTATGAAGTTTTATCAAATTTTCAATCAATATCCGAAATTAAAAGATGAAATTAAGAGGAGATTCATGGAAATTAGTCTAAACCGAGTGAGAATCACTTACCCAAGACTCCCAGGTGAAAATCCCTTCAAAAATCGCCAAGAACCGAGCTCTGGAAGTCGAAATATGATAAAAATGGTGAAACCCTCGAATTTGGGATATATTCTGTCTGCCCAGGTATTTGTGCATCACGATCGCGGGAGAAGGGTCGCGATCGCGTAGAAGAATTTTTGAGGCTGCCCAGATTGCTCATCGCGAACACGGAAGCACGCACGCGAACGCGAAGAAGAAAAACATTATGGCCCAGAGATTGCTCTTCGCGAACGCGTGAACTAGTACGCGAACGCGAAGAGCGGAATTCCATAGCTACGCGAACACGGGATTGGGGACGCGAACGCGATGAAGAAATAAGCAGAGCTTCACGAAACGCGAGGAGAAGGATGCGAACATGAAGAAGGGAAAAGGGGCGACCAACAACTACACATCACGAACGTGACATGGCGATCGCGATCACGAAGGAGGCATACCAGAAGCAGAAACAGTTGTTCAAAATAGGAGAAAAATGGTCCATAGCCCATCCGAAACACACCCGAGGCTTCCGGGACCCCGTCTAATCACACAAACACGTCACATAACCTAACACGGACTCGCTCGAGGTTTCAAATCACATAAAACAACACCAGAACAACGAATCAAACTAAAAATCAAGCTTATGAATTTCCAAATCATCAAATATCGAATCTCATGTCGAAACCTATAAATTCAACTCGGAATAATGCCATATTTTACAGACAAGTCCAAAATGACATAACGGAGCTGCTCCAACTCTCGGAATCACATTTCGACCCCGATATTACAAAAGTCAACTGTGGCTCAAACTTCTTCATTTTCCAACTTCAACCTTTCCAATTTTCGCCGAAATGCCTCAATTTACTCTACGGACCTCCAAATCTGAATCCGGACATGCGCCTAAGTCTAAAATCACCATACAAAGCTGTTGTGATCATCCGCGACTCATTCCGGGGCCGTTTACCCAAAAGTACAATTCCGGTCAACTTTTCACCGTTCAAACTTCCAAAACTAGATTCCTTCTTCCAATTTGACTCTAAACCATCCGTAAACCGAACTCCACCATGCACGCAAGTTGATACTCATATTCTGAAGCTGTTCCAGATCTTATGCCACTGAACGGAGCTTATTTTCTCAAAACGACCAATTGGGTCGTTACACTGCTCGATATTTTCAATAACAGATTATGATGTATTTGGTGCAACTAGAAAGCATAATTTAGTCTTGTTAACTAATTTTCCTACAAAGTAAACTCTCTACTAAAGTTAAGGTAGTAAGTTTAACCGTTTAACCCTACTACTAAGTTAAAGTTAACTAAACGAAAACGAACGTAAGGGTTACGGTTCCCCGTACCCGGGAAAAAAAGGGAAAAAAAAGTAAAGTTAGGTTCGTACTACTTCGTCGACCAAACCTTAAAAACTTTAAAGTAGGTAGGTAGTAACTTTACGGTTCGGACTACCCCTTACCCCTTACTAACCGAAAACGGTAAAGTTAGTAAAGTAAAAATTAAACTTTTACCTTTANTGCTATCAAAAGTTTTTGTCATGTCCAGCTTCATAACAATATCTTCATTAATACCTGCCTTGCTAATATTATAAACCATCTCTTGGGTGAGCGTTATGTTATCTTTAATTGATATATCCTTCACAAAGCCAGCTTTCCATGGTGAAATCACTTTGTACATGACTTTTTCCAGTCTGGTATTTAATAGTTTAAAATGATTTTACAACTGAAGTTACTGAGACTGATTGGTCTCATCTCAGAAAACCTCTGGGGGCTATTCACTTTGAGAAGCAAAATCAAGCAAGTTGTAACGACCCGATTGGTCATTTTGTGTAATTGCGCTCGTTATCCCATTTATTACTTCACACTTATGTGTCTGTACTTTTATGACTTACTGGGTTGATTAGTTTTGTTCTGGAAATCTTTCAGGTTAATTTTGACCCTGGATTCTAGACTTAGAAGCTTTAATTTGAAAATGTTGACCAAACTTTGCCATTTGTGAAAATGACTCTGGAAATGTATTTTATGACTCTGATAGCTTTGTATTGTAATTTCAGACTTGGGCGTATTCCAGGAATTAATTTTGGAAGTCCGTAGGTTGATTTGTGTTAATTTGTCGAAATTTGGCAATTTAAAGTTGAAAAGTTTGATCGTAGTTTGAATTTTATCTATCGAACTCGGAATTTGATTTTGGGACTTGGAATAGGTCTGTTATGGCATTTAGAACTTGTTTTGCAAAATTTGGTGCCGTTTGGAGTTTAATTGATAGGATTTTCGGACGCTTAGTTGTAATTCTAGAAGTTCTTGAAATTTTTTTTGAAATTCATGCGTTTTAGAGCTCAATTCATAGTTTTAGATGTTATTTATGTTTTTTGATCGCTTCTTATGATGTTTTTAGACTTGTGTGGATGTTTGGTTTGGATCCCTGAGGATTTGGATGAGTTTTGGATGCTTAGCAGAGTGTTGTTGGAAATAAAGTTTGCTGGTTTTTCTGCACATGCCTCAGATCTCGCATTTTCTAGATTTTGGTCCGCATTTGCGAAGGTAGTCCAAGTATGCTAGGTTCGTATTTGCGGACCCAGTGTTCACATGTTATATCCCGCATTTTCATATGTAAAAGTTTCATCGAAAGTTAATCGACATAAGTTCGGGAATGGGATTATTTTGAAATTATAAGCATTATGCTATTTCAAACAAGTTATGAGTAAATTCGTGAAGGTGAGAGGGGAAGCAAGTCAAAGAAAATGAATTTTCGTCCAAGTTGTCATATTGGGATAAAATACGGGCCAGCGATAATACCCGATATTTACGGACTAGTACCGTACAAGGTACTATATGATCATAATAGTAGGATGCATAAGTATATTAAAAACAAGTAGAATTTTAAGAAATTTGAACCAATTCTTATTTATGCGGGTAATTGGTTAATTACCGTGTAAAGGAGTATTACCTAGTTAAATTAATTGATTGATGGATAGGATCAAAATCCCACGTGGCAGCAAATTAATACATCAACCGTATAACTCTTAGTCATAATTCATGACTAAGAGCCATTTTTAAATAGGTGGCAATGTTAAACTCAAGATGTGAACTTTGATAAAGATGAGAATATGAGAATTGAGAATCACACCTTTATTCTTAAGAAATATAATTAGCTCAAGATTTTCAGTATGTAACGTGAGGCTTCTATGTCAAATTAAGGAGGGTTATACTCAGCAAGTAACGGATCTTAAGCACAATGTCATACGAAATTATATTGCGTAATTACAACGAGATTTTGTGATTCTAAGGGAGTACGGTGCAACCTTTTCCAAGAACATCATATGAATTTTTTTCTACTCCAGGTATGTTAAGGCTAAGCCTTTCCTTCATTTTGGTATGATCTCATAATTACACAAGTTTGATAATGGGGCATAAAGAAAATTTCATATCCTGAAATTTACGTATATTTTGCTAGTCTCACAAGTTATGTATATTTTTCTAGTTTGTATGTAACAATATTCTCCTTATCGGGACTTTATTTTCAACTGAGTATTTCCTTCTTCTAGTCAATAGAGCAAAGGGTTTATATAAGTAATATTAAAGTATTTTCATTACCATCGAGTTATAATCGATGGGCAAGCCCCTATTGGGCAACCTCTGATCACATGGTAAGTTATATACCGAGCCTACTATGGCCAGACACCTATGAGCGAGCCCAACATGGCCGAGATACAGATCCTAGTATGGCCGAGCACCTATGAGCGATCCTACTACGGCAGAGCAATTATATATATATACCGAGCCTTATAGGGTCGGACAACTATTTTACTTACTATATTGAGAGAGTTGAGTCAGTATCAGCAGGTAAGTGTATCTTCAGATTATCTTTGACTTTCAGCTACTTGCAGTTATTATATTATCAGTTTAGTTTCAGCTTTCAGTATATTGCCTTACATACTCGGTACATTATTTCGTACTTACGTCCCTTTTCTGGGGGCACTGCATTTCATGCGTGCAGGTTCAGATAGACAGACGAGTAGGCCTCTTCATTAAGTGTTACCCGAGTTTAGCTTGATTGGTAAGCTCCATGCCTTTTGAAGTTTCCGGGTCTAGAGCCTTATGTACATTTTGTATATATATGTATATATGTTATGAGTAGGTTGGGGAGTTGTTCCGATTACAGTATATCCATCAGTAGAGGCTTGTAGACATATCCTGTCAGTTAGTGCAGTATGTTGGGCTTGTAGGCCGTGTATGTATATTTGGTTGGTTTTTTAGCTGTAATAATTATGACGGCCTTGTCGGCCCAGTTTTTTATTGACATTTAGTCAGCATTCACAGTTGCCTTGCAATGTGGCCCATGAACAAAGTATGACATCATATGTTCAGAGTCCCTTAGTTTCAAGTTGGTACCTAAGGATAGGTGAGGCACTGGGTACCGGTCTCGTCCCCCAAGTTCGGGGCGTGACAGAAGTTGTGTCTGAGCAGTTCTGTCCTATGGAGTCTACAAGTCGTGTCTAGTAGAGTCTTGTTTATGGGTGTGTAGTGAACCACACTTATAAGCAGGAGGCTACAGGGTATTTAGGATTGTCACTCTTTCTTCTTACTCTAGATCGTGTGGTAGAGCTCACTTATAAGAATTCAAATTCCGAACTTCTGTTTTATTCGTATTTGACGATGCCTACATTTAGAAAGATGATCGATAAGAGATATAGCTGTGGAAGTGTTGAATTAAAGGAACTCTATTTTGCATCTTACTTATGATGAGTAAATGTGAGGTCTTCAGCAGATCATGCGTGTACTAAAAGGTGCACGGTTCTTGATAAGGAGATTTTAGGAAAGAATACTTATCCACTCTTATGGTAAAAAGGAATAACGGAATCGGAAGTTAAACACAAGTTGCAGCAAGTAAAAGAAGCAGGGTGAAGAAGGGTACAAGGTACTCAGTTAATAAAAATTATCATTATTTACCATTCAGGGTGAAGAAGGGTACAAGGGAGATATAAGCATTTTGAATTACCTTTAACAGTAATAGATGTACGTACAATCGGCCACACCTGTCTCAGTCTTGCCCTATTGGAGCTAAGAGATATGGTTTAAGAGAGGGACGGGATAGTAGGATCCGGCTGGGGTTATAGTATCCCAAAATGATGAATGGATGGTTTGAATTAGTTGAAATTTCCGAAGGATATTACAAAGGTGCTAATAGATCTCCTTGTGAGCTACCCAGGTAGTACACTTTAGAATATTACAATTATATGTGAATACTAGCATGATCAAAAAAATTCCGAAGATAGGCACTGAAAGTCTGGAAGGGATAAATATTACCTTAGTGTGACTCTCGTTCCTAGTAGAACGAGGAGGTTGAGCAACCCGAAGAGCCGATGAATGAAGCAAGGAGAGCTAAAAGCGAAAGAATATCTTATTGAAGTTTTCAGAATAAAGTAATAGACAGAAATTAGCAGGAAATAAGAAGAGAACTAATGAAGCATTAAGAGTAAGATGTGATACATGGATGACAACGGTAGGTAAAAAAATGACGGTATTACAGAATCTATAGTCAAATGAAGAAAGAGACTAGGGGTGATGGGCCTTAAGACAACAAAAGAGTATAGGCCATACAGTTACATCCTCATTTCGAGAAATAAGTTCGCAACTCTAACGTGATTAACAGAAGGAAAAGTTAGACCCTAGTGTAATAGAAATCAGTATGGGCTGGTGAACAAGATAAACTAAACATGAACTGGGAACTCAGTGATTTGACAATAGTCAACATCATGAGAATTTCATATTGCAATCCGGCAATAATAGAATGGAAAATAGAAGAAGATCTAGGATGAATTCAGAGAATGGTCATTCAGGGAGACGCTTCCCTAAAGCAAGCAATATGAGCAAAGTTAAGCTTATGGGACTGTATGTGCCAGTTATACTAAGTGTCACTATCGCGAGTGAGAAATTTTGTTATCCTTGGTACAGAAGGATTACCGCAAGGCGAGTAAGGGTCATTGATGATATGAAAGGACGCCAAAGATGGAGAGGAAAAATATCTGTAGGCAGGTTGTCATAGCTCCAAGACTTAGTACTCCCCTAAAAGGAGAATATGGAATGATAAAGGAAGAATGCGATAAATATGAGAAAGGGATGAGATTGCACTTATCCAACTGTTACAGACATGCTATGATTCCTGAACATTATGTAAGCACGACGTCAAAAAAAAGGAGTAAGGGTTCCTTCCCGGAATGTTATTGATAGATAAGGAGCCAGTCCGTGAGGTAAGTTATGACGAGGAAATAACCCAAGAAAGATTACGTGGAATATGGATATGAGAATGGGCCGATGAATAGTTAGTAGTTGATTCAGGAAGAGCCTAGTCATAACTAGACAAGAAGTTGAAGACAAATCAGCAGATCATGCAAGATAAATGTAGTAAACCCCAACATGGAGAATTCAGCCTCGCAGTAATATCATTATAACATTTGAGATATATTCAAATAGGAGTCGGGGTAGTTAAAGGTACCGTATGAGTGTTACGGGGATAAAAGAAAGTACCACTAGGAAGGCGGTGAAAATATGAGTTCAAAAGAAACCCTACAAGCACAAGGGCACGGAGGTAAGCAACTACAGATGACTATAGGCAAGAAAGGACATCAAAAGGTCCGTAATAAGCTCACACCTTTACGAGAGTCAATGATTCTCCCTAAGTACTACAATGAAAGACTAGTTGAGGAAATAAGGAAGAAGGCTTCAACCTAAGCACAATGACCTAAAGAGGAAATGGCCGTGTAACAACAATCTCACAACAACATTGGAAGCACTCCAAAGGAAAGTGGCACCTACCGTGGCTAATAAACGGGAAGTGAAATTAAAAGTAATATTCGAGATCATATGAGTTGCACGAAAACTCTGGCATGTGTGGGCACTAAGATAAGCTAAGTATGGACGCAACACGGGGACAGAAAGACCAGGAAAAGCAATAGCTTACCTTGAAAGAAAGCTAAGATAGAACGAAAGAAATTATTCGATCAATGATCCAGAGTTGGTTACGTTATGAACACACTTAAGGGTTCGGAGTTTTATACATGCAACATATACAACCGAATATTCTAGTATACTTTAAAAGAAAGAATTGAGTCCAGGTCATAAACAAAGGATTAAATTGTTAAAAGATTGTATCATGCATATTCCTCAGCGCCCATGAACGGCTAAACAGAATAACTAATACCATGAACCCAGAGCAGGAGATAATTTAAGCTGACATAAAGGCCGATCAAAAGAAGGAGGAAACTAAAGAGTTACATCAACGAAGTAAATCAGGAATCCGATTATTGGACCCAAAAATTATAGAAATCGTGATTGAGAATATTGCAGAATTACTCTTAATATCAAAGGTACAATGGAGATATTACAACAACCATATTCTATAATGGATCTACAATACAGCCAGTTAGAAGAAGTACTAGGCTCATAAGAAGTCAGTATGGAGCTCCCACCGAATTATGTATACCCAAAGGTTCAAGTATTATAATAGAGCTTCAAGTTGCAAACGTGAATTATACCTATGTGGAAGGGAGGTCATGAAAGAGATAGAAGATATGATGCAAGATTCTAAGGTAAGAAAGGTAAAGGGGAACAACATACAAGATACTCAAATGCAGAAGGTCATGAATAGTCCATACTGCGGATAAAAGGCTAGAAGCGCGGGGATTCGGTATCCAGGAATGATAGCAGCATCGTCAGTGGAGTACTTCCCAACCTATGGTTTCTAAGTACCGAAAGGTCTAATTAGAGAGTAAAAGAAGGGTTAGAGATGATGCGGTGTCTCGCTTGATGTTCCAGAAAATGCATGAGAATTGATCGCAAGCTAAAATATGATAGAACGACAAGGTTTTAGAAAGACAAGAGTAAGGATAAGGAGAAGGCAAGTGAGAAGGTGATGAAAATGGATAAGTCCTCGGGATTAAGCTTGTGAAAACAAATGAGTTGATGGTTCCTCTAAGTTATAGAAAGCTCAATATAGCCTGAATGAACTCAAATGTTTAAGACTAATAACATTTAGAAGAGATGGAGTGTTGCCCTGGTAGTAGGATAAGGATGTAATTGTGATAGATAAAGGATGACGTTTGGGCCTTCAATTGAGTAATGATCTAATAAAGAAAAGAAAGGGATCTCATGAATTGAACATGATTAAAATACCCACACAAGGTGAATCACATTGGGATGCTGTGAGATACAGTTATGGAAGCATGGTATCGCCCCAGGTGGATCAGTCTAATCACTTCAAATAATCCTCGAAGCGACGTGAGCCCTAGTGATTACGTAAGTGGTTTCAAGTTAACAGTGGTAGAGTGTAGATCAATTTGAGGTAAATCAATAATGGATGGATAAAAGTTATAAAATATAAGATGAGAATAGGTCGTCATTCTTAAGATGAATAGTAATGAGGAAGCATTAGAGGACTCAGATCTATACATATATGATAAGCAGCGAAAGAGTAACCTGGAATTTGGTAGAAGACCTCAGTAACGATAAATCGAAGTAAGAGTTATGGTATAGTATGACCTACCTAGATGCGGTAAAAATCATGCGGTTAGATAACCGATTCTATGAAATGAGGTGTTGCAATAATTGTAATTTCAACAAAATACCGAGCAAAGAACTTTAGTATACCTACAAATGCCCAAAAGGACATTTCATCAAACTCTATATATGTTTGCGAAGTGAGGCCTAGAGATTGGCTAGAAGCTAGAGGAAAAAGGAGAGAAGAGTCGCATAGGCGCACTTAAGGCTGCATAATAAAAGGTAGCAACAGTTACGAGATTGAAAAGATCCTGACCATAAGTCGTGACATGAGGAAGAGGACTAAAGGGAGGAATGCCCTAGCCTTGGGATTTATTCACATAACAATTGCCTAGATGGTGTCGAAGCCCTCTTTTTCTTTAAAGGCGAAATCGGGTTTACGACATTTGGGAGGACAACTCGTTCACTTTTGGGAATTGGGTTTTGGAGTTTGAAGAGTCATCACCTTTAGGACACTAAGAAGAGTTTGATTTTGAAGAACCAGAGTTTGGGTAAGGGCTAGAAATTATCTTGACCCTCAAGATCCACTAGTATGGTTCCCGGCCATGTTATATTGTGACTTCACATAATCAAGTAAGCACTTAAGGGGGTTCAAATAGAAAGGGTTCACATACAATATTGCAAGTAAATCGAAACTTGAGAAAAGTAATGCAGGTAGAAATTTTATGAAATATTTAAATAATTCTACATAGAAATAGATGAAAGCAAGTAAGAGGGGAGGGGGTCCTAGGTTAACGATTAATATGGATCACTTCAATGCAATACCCAGCAATCACTCCTCAAAAGAGGGGTCGCACGTGATATTAGCGCATCGGTAATCATCTCTATATTCTACCCTTCCCACCCGGTAAAAGTTATTTAAAAAGCGTGGGTTGGTCACGATTGCTTATTGCGTGCTATTACCCGTCCCGTCTTATATTTAGGACCAATATTCCTACAAGGTAAGGACTAGGCTGAACCCTTAGGTTTAATGGATAAAATGCTAAGCAACATACATAACAAATAGGATCACACATAAGGGATCACACAAAGGCAAATAAAGGATCACAGATCCCTCCACAAGTGAGCACGTAATTAGCACGTCTCAAACACATTAAGGTCTCAAAGATGGGAGTTTTTAAAAAAGGAATGTTGAAATTAAAACAATAAGTTTCAAGAGGGCAAATTAGCAGTGAAAGCAGAAAGTTCAGTTAAGACTGAGTGACTGGAAGAATGCTCGATTTTCAAAAATACAACTAAGGACAGCAGTAAGATTTAGAAGTATACAACAGTTTAGAGTTTAGTAAAATATAGATAAAAAATTGTTAAAACATGGTTTTTGAAAATAGAGTAGTGACATTGAAGATGCAGTAACTTAACGAGACGTAGGGCAAGTATTCAAAATAGCATGATTCTGGGCAGAAAGGGGTAACCCAGTGGTTTGAAAACATAATAGAACAAGCATCAGAAAATCAGTGAGAGTAAACAAACGCACAATTTCGAGATTTGTTTCAAGATAGGGCGAGAGTTTTAGTAAAACAGAGTGAACTTCAGAGAGGCAAAACAAGAAATAGAGTTCAGAATATTAAAGGAGGCTGATTGGTCCTAAGCCGGCAAAACATGATTAATCAATTCTTATTAGGCCTAAAGTTTGCCTAGGCGTCGTATGTATTGCCTGATTGTCTTAAAGGGTGAACATGCATGTTAATTTCCAGTTTTAAAAGGGATACGCGTAAAGTTAACCATACTCGTATTATTAGATTAAGCATGCTAATGAGGCGTTTAACAATTGTAACTCAGACAAGTATAAAACCCTAAATAACAGGATGTCTAATGCACATAGAAGTTCCTAAAACATGATCTCTAAATGCTAATGAGGACGCATCAATAGCCTTCTAACAGCTATTTTCTTGTTATTAACTGATCATGGTTACGAAATGAGTATGATAGGCTGAAAGTAAAGAACCTAGAGCAGGATCTCTAATGTATGAGATGCATGTCCTATACAGGTTATCTATTGCGCCTATAACATATTGTCCAGTATGACAAGTGATCCTAAAAGTATGGTTTCTAATGCAGGTAAACATAGTATAAACCTAAAGCATGATTTCTAATGAAAGTAACCATAATATAGACCTAAAGGCATGATTTCTACCTGGTTCCCCACAAAAATCATATAAGAATATCCCCTTTTACTAGTATCCCCAATATTTGTTTACAAAGATTATCATTACAGACCATAAGTGTAAATTACATAATAAATATAAGTTATGCTATAGGAAGCCTAAAATAGGCCCAAAAGGAACCTGGAAGTACCAGGCCTTCAAAATAGTCCAAGATGTCATAGTCCATAGTATCCAATGAGGTATCCTGGGGCGTCAAAGTTCCCAAGGGCTGCAAGGACCCTGGGCAATGCTCACACCAAGACCCTTATAAATAGAGAAGTAGATATGTGCGGTGTGTAAGGGTCAGCCCCAGTGTCCCATAGTTCGGAGGAATCTCATGGATTCGTAGGCAGTACACACACTGGAGGGGTAGAAATTAAATAATCTAAGAGTAGATGTGAGAGTGCTTGACATAGTTGGAAGAACTTAGTAAAAACAATTTAGAGGTAAAAAGTTATTTCAGGAATGGAAACAGTTTTAAGAAAATGCTAAGAGTGAAAACAGTTTTGGAAGCAATTCTGAGAAGAACAAAGATTCAACGAACAACCACACCATCACAAAACTTAGAGTGCCCAGATTCGAAGCCATTTATTACTTGATTCTAAGTGAAGACAAACAAGTTTACAAGACTGATATTTGTAACCAGTATTAAGCCCATTTGTAGTAGATATATAGTAGATATAACTTTCAAAGTTTGTTCATATTCAGTATAGTTCAAAGAATTTTCATTGATCATTGACACTGAAATTTTGATACAAAAGAGAATTACTGTACTTGCATTCTACTCCAAGTCTGTTGATCGGCAAAAGATGAACTAATGATCATGCCACAAAATAAGAAAAGCAATAAGTCAAAGGATACAGAGAAAAAGTTTTCTTTTTGTGGAATGCGTAGCGTGCTTTTCTACATAGTAAGAAGTAGGTCAATTTTTTTACGAATCTTCAAAGTATAAAAATGGCTTAAAGAATTACTGGTAATTTCATTTTTTGCGTGCACACGATGGCACAATTATAATATCTTTGCAATCGAATACAGAAGCAAATTAGAGATACATGGATCGAATGAGGGGAGTTAAGACCATCTACGCGTGAGAGACCACCGAATCCAGAACTAGAGCCAATTTCGGTAGCCAGAGCGCCACCACTAGCAGGGTAATTTTCTGTTTCTTAAATAATAGTGAATATTTGTCGTGTTTTTCTGCTTTGTTTTCTCCAACACTTTTCTAGGATTTGTTTCTGTCACGACCCCAACCCCGATCGTGATGGCGCCCAACACACTGCTAGGCAAGCCTGACAAACTATCAACCTCAACCCATTTTCTTATAGAATCCATTTTCAGCTAACACAGTTAAATTACCACATTAACATAATAAAGGTCTGAAACAGCAAGTTAAATATGCGGAAGTCAAAAGATAATACTACCACATAGCCCACGCTGATCCGGTGTCACAAGTTTCGAGCCTCTAATACAATTCAACAGCCTACTACATAACAGTCTAGAAAATGCGGAAAAACCAAAAGGATAGAAGGGAGAAATCAGGGATGCGGACGCCATGCGGCTGCCTCGATACCCCCGGATGATGCTGATCGACTAGAAAGCTCTCACTCAGCCTCTGGAACACCGGGATTTGCAGGCAAGGTGCAGGGAGTAATATGAGTACTCCGACCCAGTGAGTAATAAGCATAAATAACGACTGAGAATAAGAAATCACGTATACACAAGGTAATCTATAATATGGCAGTAAAACAAGTAATATGAAAGCAATAAACCAATGGAAAGCGGAAGGAGATAATTCTACAACAGATAAGCAGTTAAGTGACAGACAGTTAAAGAAAGTAAACACATAGAACAGTACCAGCCCCTCGGGCTCTCTCTGTCATATCACAAGTGGGTACCCGCGCTCACTGGGGGTGTGCAGATTCTGGAGGGGCCCCTTACGGCCCAAACGCTATATAAAGCCATCTTGTGGCATCAAATCTATAGGCCCTCGGCCTCATATCGCTCAAGCCACCTCGTGGCAAATATATATATACGTATCTCAGGCCCTCGGCCTCATATAAGTATCAGTGTATCCTCACATCTAGCCCTCGGTCATACTCGGTCCAAAAATCACATAAGCCCCTCGGGCATTGGTAAAACAGTAGTTCTCAGCCCAAAATATCATTTAAAATATCATTTTAGTTTTCAAAATCGAGTAATAGTGGCTGAGTTGTAAAACAGTGGAAAACAGTATGACTGAGTTCAAGTAGTAAGTCAAAACAGTGAGTAAATAGTGATAAAAATCCCCGGAGGGTTCAACTAGTTGGAGTGAAGCCCAAATATGACAATCAATCCAAATCATGATGATAACAAATAAATTGCAGTCAAATACGCGGTAAAATCATCATTCGAGACGAACCAAGTCACAATCCCCAATAGTAAACGACCCCGCACTCATCATCAAGCGCGTGTCTCAACTCAATATAGCACTACGATGTGCAATCCGGGGTTTCAAACCCTCAGAACATCATTTACAATCATTACTCACCTCAAACCGGCTAAAACTCTAGCTCGCGAAGCCTTTACCCCTCGAATCGGCCTCCACGCGCGTCGAATCTATCCAAAGCTAGAACGAATACGTCACAATATGCTAAGGGGACAAAGCCCAAGCGAAAACAATCGAAAAATATCAAAAATCCCAAAATTAGCAAAAACCCGAGCCCCGAGCCCACTTCTCGAAACTCAAAAATTTTCACATCATTAGATTCCGTATCTCCCCACGAATTCATACATATCAGAAACACAAGAATCAGAGTTGAATTGACCCCTTAAATCCTTAATTTAAGCCCTCTTAAACTCAAGCCCTAAACCTCCATTTTTAGTCCATTAATTCCTTAATTTTCAGTCCCAATCCATGAAATATTACCATTAAAGTGTGTTTTAGGTCCAGAATCCTTACCTTATCGAAGTTCCCTTGAATCTCTCTTCAAAATCGCCCAAAAACTCTAAGTCTGAAGTTAAAAATGAATAAAACCTTCAAAAATCACGAAGAAGAAACATATATACATTCTGCCCAGTCATAACCGCATCTGCGGTCTAATACCCGCTTCTGCGGTCATTTCTCCGCATCTGCGGAATTTCACTTAACGGACCAACACCCCATCTGTGGTTCACTCGCCGCATCTGCGGCTCCGCAGGTGCGGCCCCTTTTCCACATCTGCGATTCCAGGACTCCCTCAGCCTTTCCGCTTCTGTGACCCAATTAACGCATCTGCGATAGCGCACGTGCAGTCCCCAAACCGCAGGTGCGAAAACACCAGAAGCAGCAGAAAATCTGCAATCACTCAAGTTCCAAAACTTCCCGTTAGCCATCCGAAATCACCCCGAGGCCCCCGGGACCTCAACCAAAAGCACCAACATGACCCAATACTTTATTCGAACTTGTTCCAATCATGAAAACACCTGAAACAACATCAAATTACCCAAAACTCATCGAATTCAAGCTTACGTTTTCTAAAAACTCCCAAAACACGCTTTTGATCAAAAACCCAACCAAACCACGTCTGAAGGACCTGAAATTTTGCACACACATCCCAAATGACATAATGAAGCTATTGCAACTCTCAGAATTCCATTCCGACCCCCGGATAAAAATCTCACCTACCAACCGGAAATCGCCAAAATACTAACTTCGCCAATTCAAGCCTAATTCTACACCGGACCTCTAAAACCAATTCTGATCACACTTCTAAATCATAAATCACCTCCCAAAGCTAACCGAACCATCGGGACTCACATCCGAGCCCTCTAACACATAAGTCAATATCCGGTTGACTTTTCCAACTTAAACTTTCATAAAAGAGACTAAGTGTCTCATTTCTTACCAAATCCACTCCGAACGCAAACCAATCAACTCGGCCACATTAAACACGGATAACGAAGCATAAGGAAGCAGAAATGGGGGAAACGGAGCGGTAACTCATGAGACGACTGGCTGGGTCATCACATCCTCCCCAACTTAAACAAACGTTCTTCCTCGAACGAGTCAAGAAACATACCTGAAGCCTCAAATAGGTGAGGATATCTGCTTCGCATCTCCCGCTCGGTCTCCCAGGTAGCCTCTTCCACGAGCCGACCTCTCTACCGCACTTTCACTGAAGCTATATCCTTTGACCTCAACTTCCGAACCTGACGACCCAAAATAGCTACTGGCTCCACATCATAGGTCAAATCATCATCCAACTAAACCGTGCTGAAGTCTAAAACATGAGACGGATCCCCAATATACTTCCGGAGCATAGAAACATGAAATACCGGATGCACGCTAGACAAGCTGGGTGGCAAGGCAAGCTCATAAGCCACCTCCCCAATCCTCCGAAGCACCTCAAAAGGCCCAATGAACCGCGGACTCAACTTCCCTTTCTTCCCAAATCTCATAAAACCCTTCATGGGTGAAACCTTCAGCAAGGCCTTCTCACCAACCATGTAGGACACATCTCGAACCTTCCAGTCCGCATAACTCTTCTGACGCGACTACGCTGTACGAAGCCTCTCCTGAATCACCTTCACCTTCTCTAAGGCATCCTGAACCAAATCTGTCCCCAATAGCCTTGCCTCGCCGGGCTCGAACCAACCAACTGGAGATCTACACCGCCTCCCATACAAAGCCTCATACGGAGCCATCTGAATACTCGACTGGTAGCTGTTGTTGTAGGTAAACTCTGAAAGCGGTAGAAACCCATCCCATGAACCTCCAAAATCAATGACACAAGCACGCAACTTGTCCTCCAATATCTGAATAGTACACTCAGACTGCCCATCCATCTGAGGATGAAACGCTGTGCTCAACTCCACCTGAGTACCCAACTCTCTCTGCACGGCCCTCCAAAACTGAGATTTAAACTGAGTGCCCCGATCTGAGATGATGGAGACTGGGACACCATGCAACCGAACAATCTCCCGAATATATATCTCTGCTAACCGATCTGAAGAATAAGTAGTACAGATAGGAATGAAGTGCGCGGACTTGGTCAGCCGATCCACAATCACCCAAATAGCATCGAACTTCTTCAAAGTCCGAGGAAGTCCAACCACAAAGTCCACAGTAATCCTCTCCCACTTCCACTCGGGAATAACCATCTGCTGAAGCAAGCCACCCGGTCTCTGATGCTCGTATTTCACCTGCTGACAATTGAGACACCGAGCTACAAACCCCATAATATCTTTCATCATTCTTCTCCACCAATAGTGCTGCCTCAAATCCTGATACATCTTCGCGGCACCCGGATGAATGGAATACTGCGAGCTATGGGCCTCCTCCAGAATTAACTCTCTAAGCCTTTCCACTTTGGGCACACAAATCCGGCCCTGCATCCTCAACACCACATCATCACCGATGGTCACATCTCTAGCATCATCATGCTGAACTCTGTCCCTAAGGACAAGCAAATGCGGATCATCATATTGGCGCTGTCTGATGCGATTATATAAAGAAGACCGAGAAATCACACAAGCCAACACTCGACTGGGCTCCGAAATATCTAATCTCACAAACCGATTGGTCAAGGCCTGAATATCAACTGCAAGGGGTCTCTCCCCAACTGGAATGTACGCCAAACTCCCCATACTCACTGCCTTTCGGCTCAAAGCATCGGTCACCACATTGACCTTTCCCGGATGGTACAGTATAGTAATATCATAATCCTTAAGCAACTCTAACCATCTCCGCTGCCTCAAATTAAGATCCATTTGCTTGAACAAATGCTGAAGACTACAATGATCAGTGAATACCTCACAAGATACGCCATAAAAGTAGTGCCTCCAAATCGTGAACGGGGTAGTTCTTCCCATGGGGCTTCAACTGACGAGAAGCATAAGCAATAACACTACCCTTCTGTATCAATACACAACCAATCCCAAATCTCGAAGCATCACAATACACGGTAGATGAACATGAAGCTGATGGCAAAACCAATACTGGAGCTGTGGTCAAGGCTGTCTTGAGCTTCTGAAAGCTCTCCTCACACTCGTCCGACCATACAAATGAAACACCCTTCTAAGTTAACTTGGTCAAGGGCGATGCGATAGATGAGAATCCCTGAACAAACCGGCGATAATAACCTGCCAACCCAAGGAATCTACGAATCTCTATGGCTGAGGACGGTCTAGGCCAACTCTAAACTGCCTCTATCTTCTTCGGATCAACCTTGATACCCTCGCTGGACACCACGTGCCCCCAAGAAAGCCACTGAACTGAGCCAGAACTCACACTTGGAGAATTTTGCATTAAGCTTCTCCTCTCTCAATTTCTGCAATACAAACCTCAAATGCTCCGCGTGCTCCTCCTGACTACGCGAGTATACCAGAATATCATCAATGAATACTATAACAAACGTATCTAGGTGAGGCCGAAATACACTGTTCATCAAATGCATGAACGCTGCTGGGGCATTGGTCAGCCCGAAAGACATAACAAGAAACTCATAATGACCATATCTGGTCCTGAAAGCAGTCGTAAGAATATTTGAATCCCTGATCTTCAACTGGTGATAGCCCGAACGGAGATCAATATTGGAGAACACCCTCGCCCCCTGAAGCTGGTCAAATAAATCATCAATGCGAGTCAAAGGATACTTGTTCTTAATTGTTACCTTGTTCAATTGCCTATAATCGGTGCACATTCTCATCGTGCCATCCTTCTTCTTCACAAACAGAACCGGCGCACCCCAAGGTGACACACTAGGCCGAATGAACCCCTTATCTAGGATTTCCTGAAGTTGCTCCTTCAATTCATTCAACTTTGCTGGTGCCATACGATACGGCGGAATAGAAATGGGCTGAGTGCCCGGCACCAGGTCAATACCAAAATCAATAGCCCTATCCGGTGGCATGCCCGGCAGGTCTGCAGGAAATACATCAGAAAAAGCTCCCATACCTGGGACAGAATCAATGCTAGGAGTCTCAGCTCCAACATCCCTCACAAACGCTAGATATGAAAGACAACCCTTCCCAACCATATCCTGGGCCTTCAACAAAGAGATAACTCTACTAGGAACATAATCAGTCACACCACGCCACTCGATCCGCGGTACACCCGGCATAGCCAAAGTGACTGTCTTAGCATGACAGTCTAGAATAGCACCACACGGAGATAACCAATCCATGCCCAAAATGACATCAAGATCCACCATGCTCAATAGCAATAGATCCACTCGGGTCTCCAGACCCCCAATAGTCACTACACATGACCGGTACACATGGTCTATAACAACAGTATCGCCCACCGGGGTAGATACATGAACAGGTAAAGCAAGAGACTCCCGGGGTGTACCCAAATAATGAGCAAAATACGAGGACACATAAGAATAGGTGGAACCGGGATCAAATAATACAGAGGCATCTCTGTGGCAGACTGAAACAATACCTCTAATGACAGCATCTGAAGCAACGACATTTGTCCTGCCTGGAATAGCATAGAAACGATCCTAGCCACCGCCTGATCTACCTCCCCCTCTGGGGAGACCCCTGGCTGCCTGACCTCCACCCCTAGCTGGCTGGGCGGGTGGTGAAGTAACAGGAGCAGAAGTCGAGGGTTGACCCCTCTGCTGAGACGAGCTAGCAACACGACGAGGACACTGACTCCATATATGCCCGGACTCTCCGCACTCAAAACAACTCCCAGGTGCTGGAGAAGGGGACTGAAGGGAACCCCTCGCACCGGAGTGACTAGCAGATGCACTCGGTGCAGAAGAACCATGAGTTGATAGGGCACAAAATGAACTCTGAGCTAGGAGGGCGCTGAGTGATGACTGGCCCTGCTGAGACCCATGATAACCACGACCTGAAGATGCCCCGCGATACTCTGGACGAGCTGACTGAGTAGGCCTAAAAGAACGACCTCTACCATGCTGAAATTGGCCCCTCGAAGGACCACCACTGACCCCGATCCTCGAGGCCACTTGTCCTCCCTCTCCTCTCTATCCTGACGGCTAACCGTCTCAATCTCACGGGAGATATCAACAACCTCCTCGAATGTGGCACCCGTCACCCTCTCTCTAGTCATAAGAATACAGAGATGATAGTTAAGGCCATCCACAAATCTCCTGATCCTCTTACGATCTGTCGGTACCATCTAGATGGCATGACGAGCCAACTTAGAAAACCTCCTCTCATACTGGGACACGGTCATATCTCCCTTCTTCAACCACTCGAACTGTCTATGCAGCTCCTCTCTGCGAGACTACGTTACATACTTCTCCAAGAAGTGAGCGGAGAAATGCTGCCAAGAAAAGGGTGCTGTACCGACAGGCCTACGCCTCTCAAAGTCCTCCCACCAAGTGAAGGCAGCCCCCGAGAACTGAAAGGTGGTAAATTCCATACCACTAGACTCAAGAATCCCTGCCGTACGGAGCATCCACTGACACTTGTCCAGAAAACCCTGGGCATCCTCGCACTCAGCACAACTGAATGACGAAGGTTGGAGCCTACCAAACCTCTCAAGACGACGTTGCTTATCATCCGGCATAACCGGTACCATAAACTCCTGAGCTGGTGCAACCGGCTGGGCTGGAGGTGCCCCCGACGTTTGAAGTCCCTGCACTACCTGCTCAGGTGTGCAAGCAGCGGGGGCCTGATTGCCTCCCCCAGCCTGTGAAGTATCTGCTGCGATAGTGGTTGAAACTGCCTGAGCCAGGCCAGTGCAAACTGATAAGATCTGTGCCAAGGCCTCCTGAAGACCCGGAATCACGATGGGCACGACTGGCGCCTGAACTGGTGCTGCTGGAGCATCCATAGCCGGAGCCTAATCCTGAGCTGGGGCAGCTGGTGGATCAACAGGTGCTGCCCTCACTGCTCTGCCTCTGCCACGACCACGACCGCATCCTCGGCCTCTGGTGGTCTCAGTGGGTGGCACTGGTGGTCGTCCACCTCGTCCGGTAGCTCGTGTCCTCACCATCTATGAGAGAATAGAATAACACAGGTTTAGTACTCCGATCAACAAGTTCGCACGACAAGAATTTCAAGAATATGAAGTTTTCCTAAAGGTTCTACAGCCTCTCGAGGATAGATACAGACGTCTCCGTACCGATCCGCGAGACTCTACTAAACCAGCTCATGACTTGTGAGACCTATGTAACCTAGGCTCTGATACCAACTTGTCACGACCCCAACCCCGATCGTGATGGCGCCCAACACACTGCTAGGCAAGCCTGACAAACTATCAACCTCAACTCATTTTCTTATAGAATCCATTTTCAGCTAACACAGTTAAATTACAAAATTAACATAATAAAGGTCTGAAACAGCAAGTTAAATATGCGGAAGTCAAAAGATAATACTACCACATAGCCCACGCTGATCCGGTGTCACAAGTCTCGAGCCTCTAATACAAGTTCCACAGCCTACTACATAATAGTCTAGAAAATGCGGAAAAACCAAAAGGATAGAAGGAAGAAATCAGGGCTGCGGACGCCATGCGGCTGCCTCGATACCCCCGGATGATGCTGATCGACTAGAAAGCTCTCACTCAGCCTCTGGAAACACCTGGATCTGCAGGCAAGGTGCAGGGAGTAATGTGAGTACTCCGACCCAGTGAGTAATAAGCATAAATAACGACTGAGAATAAGAAATCACGTATACACAGGGTAATCTATAATGCGATAGTAAAACAAGTAATATGAAAGCAATAAACCAATGGAAAGCGAAAGGAGATAATTCTACAATAGATAAGCAGTTAAGTGACAGACAGTTAAAGCACGTAAACACATAGAACAGTACCAGCCCCTCGGGCTCTCTCTCTCATATAACAACTGGGTACCCGCGCTCACTGGGGGTGTGCAGACTCCGGAGGGGCCCTTTACGACCCAAGCGCTATATCAAGCCATCTCGTGGCATCAAATCTAGGCCCTCTGCCTCATATCGCTCAAGCCACCTCGTGGCAAATATATATATACGTATCTCAGGCCCTCGGCCTCATATCATATCAGTGTATCCTCACATCTGGCCCTCGGCCATACTCAGTCCAAAAATTACATAAGCCCCTCGGGCATTGGTAAAATAGTAGTTCTCAGCCCAAAACTTCATTTAAAATATCATTTTAGTTTTCAAAATCGAGTAAAAGTTGTTGAGTCGTAAAACAGTGGAAAACAGTACAACTGAGTTCAAGTAGTAAGTCAAAACAGTGAGGAAATAGTGATAAAAATCCCCGGAGGGTTCAACTAGTTGGCGCGAAGCCCAAATATGAAAATCAATCCAAATCATGATGATACCAAATAAATTGCAGTCAAATATGCGGTAAAATCATCATTCGGGACGAACCAAGTTACAATTCCCAATAGTAAATGACCCCGCACTCATCATCAAGCGCGTGTCTCAACTCAATATAGCACTACGACCAACACCGCATATGCGGCTCCACAGGTGCGGCCCCTTTCCGCATCTGCGATTCCAGGCATCCCTCAGCCTTTCCGCTTCTGCGATCCAATCAACGCATCTGCGATACCGCACCTGCAGTCCCCAAACCGCAGGTGCGAAAACACCAGAAGCAGCAGAAAATCTGCAATCACTCAAGTTCCAAAACTTCCCGTTAGCCATCCGAAATCACCTCGAGGCCCGCTGGACCTCAACCAAAAGCACCAACATGACCCAATACTTTATTTGAACTTGTTCCAATCATCAAAACACCTGAAACGACATCAAATTACCCAAAACTCATCGAATTCAAGCCTAAATTTTCTAAAAACTCCCGAAACACGCTTTTGATCAAAAAGCCAACCAAACCACGTCCGAATGACCTAAAATTTTTCACACACATCCCAAATGGCATAACGAAGCTACTGCAACTCTCGGAATTCCATTCCGACCCCCGGATCAAAATCTCACCTACCAACCGAAAATCGCCAAAATACTAACTTCGCCAATTCAAGCCTAATTCTACACCGGACCTCCAAAACCAATTCCGATCACACTCCTAAATCATAAATCACCTCCCGAAGCTAATCGAACCACCAGGATTCACATCTGAGCCCTCTAACACATAAAAGAGACTAAGTGTCTCATTTCTTACCAAATCTACTCCGAACGCAAACCAATCAACTCGACCACATTAAACACGGATAATGAAGCATAAGGAAGCAGAAATGGGAGAAACGGAGCGGTAACTCATGAGACGACTGGCCGGGTCGTCACAGTTTCGCCGTAATTTCCCAAACTAAAACATGCCAAGGGGGCTTACAAAGTTGCATTGCTCAACAAGAATCATATGACTTGGCTGAAGACCGAGATAAAACACTCAAGAACACAATCAAATCTGCTTCACCACCAGAGAAAACAGGCACATTTAATCTTTCAAAGAGGCTGCTAATTTTGCAATACCTCTAAGGTTCTTCTATCAGCGGCAAATAGGCTGATTTGAGCTTCCTCTTTCGCTTAATGAAAATAATGCTCAGAAGAAGAAAAAAAGCAGGTGAAATTCAGTTGCATCTCAACTATTTGAGCAATGCGAGATACAGAATCTTGGGAGTTTGCATTATTAGCATTCATCAAAGTATAGTATTGGAAGCCGACAGATTATCCATTATTTTGCAAGGTGAAAACCATCCGCAATATATATAAGGCAGAGCAGAAGTTTTCTTATATCTACATAGGAAAAGGGTCTCCGCCTACAGATTTAGATTTTCGTCAAAAAATAATCCATAGCCGCCTGGAAAAGAAAGGTATTTAGAGACTTAAGGAAAAAGTTTTGAACTTGTTTATGACGATAATGTTCGAGCCATCTTGTGTACATCTCTACCACTCACAAAAACTGATATAATATTTTAAGAAATATTCAAATTTAACATAATAATTTTTAAAATTTTCATCGCATAGTAATTTTACCTTTTTACCACTAAGTATAACGTTAAATTTTTATTAATAAATTTTGAATAGTTCAAATCTATTTTTAAGTAAATAATAGATTTGTATATGTTTTCTCTAAATCCTTCATGTAATAGTCCCGTTGTTCACCACTAATGTCTACAATTTCATACATTTAGGTAATTCAAATGTATTCTAAAGAGAAAAGGTGCTTATTTCACTTAGCATTCGATTTCGGAATTTTTACTTTCCTTTTTGCAATTATTTTCTTCAAAACCTTTGTTTATGGAAAATCAGAGGAAACCATAGAAAACCACAGAATATAAGGATAGTATTACCCCACGAGTGCATATCACAATTGTTCCATCTTCAATTTAAGACGGAAAAAAAACCAATAACAAATTCACAATGATGTCTTTAAAATGTTTCTTGTTCATATATTGATTTAGAATTATCAAAAATTGATTTTATTATTTAAAAAATGTGACAATATTGTTTATGAGTGCCAGGAGTATGATAATTAATTTCTACAACTTTGAGAAAAAGTTTATTTGTAGTTTCAACAATTGATTATAAACCTAAAAGACACACAAATTGTCAAAGGAAACCGAATTAACCAATTTTTGGTGATCAATTTGCTTATAAAACCGAATAACTCAATACCTATTATACCTTAGTGTTTACCCTTAAAATCGGATAACAATTAAACTTATAAGTGATTTTAAGGATATGTGATTTCACTTGGCACAAACTGATAAATATGAGAATTAATGCTAGGAATTAACAGTAAAATAAAGCAAACCAAGTTGATGAACAACTGTAGCCCTCGAGCTAGACTGCCCTCGTACCAACTGAGTATGTTATTAAAAAATATGAACTTGAATAACAGAGCTTGCAAGAGAAAATATAATATATTGCCTTGTTATGCGTGAATGTATGATGGTTACAAAATGGTTAAGACCCTCTTTGTATAGTAGAGGAATCATATTTATGGTATAATTCTAATTACAGAAGTAAATCTCATGATAGGCTAAATATCCGATCCTGACTCGATATGTGTCCGAGATTTCTGCCACGATCCTCGACCGATCAAGGATATCTCGGCTTTCTGTTATTCGACGTAGCAAGTTTCCTTTGATCTTGCTCGATCTCCTTTTCGCTTCGGTCTCGATCACGGCTGGCCTCGATCTTGATCGGCCATTGATCTACGAGCTCACCAGTCCAGCTCCTTACCATGTTCCGGTTAGTCGTACAAAATTAGGCAAGCCCGATTTTAATTGTATACACTTAGACTTCCATTCTAGAACTTTAATTCTTTTCCCATATATATAGAGAGTTTTCTCTTGACTCTTGTTAATTTGTATTTTCAGTTTTTGGTAATCGAGGCAAGTAAGTTGATAAAAGAAGTTGATATATCTAAGATATTTTAGCTTCTCGCTATATCCACGTCTAAATATGGCTGCATTAAGCTAAATTTATAAAACGAATATAAAGAAAATTAATGAGCTTGTTGTACAAATCTTCTACGCACTAGTCTTGTATAACGGGAAAAATGGACAATTCAAAATGCGTCTACCAAAGTTGATATATCTAAGATATTTTAGCTTCTCGCTATATCCACGTCTAAATATGGCTGCATTAAGCTAAATTTATAAAACGAATATAAAGAAAATTAATGAGCTTGTTGTACAAATCTTCTACACACTAGTCTTGTATAACGGGAAAAATGGACAATTCAAAATGCGTCTACCTCACTAGCCTCACTATCATCAACAAATAATGGAACACAACTTACATCAAGTATCACAACATATTAGCAAATAATAGAGACTGAGGTAAACATGTACAATAATTTTTATGACTGGGTACAAATAATGTGAGCATGAATAAAGCCTAAGCATGATCTCTAACATGAAGGCAAACAAGTTCAACAACAAGTAAATACATAACTACAGATAATAGCTATTAGGCCTCGCAGCATCACGGGACGGACCAAGTCTCAATCCCTCGAGGTATACACCCACACGCCTGTCACCTAGCGTGGGTTTCACCTCTAAACAATCACTTGATATCAAATTCTCCAGGTTTATACCCTCAAAGCCAGAGTTAAAATTGTTACTTACCTCAACCGCGTAAAATCCTACTCCGGGATGCCCTCGTCTTTGGACTCGGTATCCAAAAGCTCCAAATCTAGCCATAATTAGATTAATACCATCAACATGTGCTAAAGAATCGAATTCCACAATAAAAACTACAAAATATGCCAAAAATCCTAAATCGGCCAAAACCCAACAACCGGCCCCACATCTCAAATTCAGTCAAAAATGGCAGAATCAAAACCCTCGTCCTCTCCCGAGTCTGACCATTAAAATTTGTCAAAATCGGACTACGTTTGGTCCCTCAAATCCTCACTTAAAACTCTCCAAAACTCAAAACCCTAATTCCCTCAATTTCACTTTTAAATCATCAATCAAATTCCAAAAACGAAGATGGATTCATGAAATATAATCAAAACCGAGTAGAGAACACTTACCCCAATCCCTATGATGAAAATCGCTCCAAAATCGCCCAAATCTGAGCTGCCCAACTCAAAATATGACCGAATGAACAAACCCTAGTTTTATATATTTTTCTGCCAGCTATTCTGCCTCGTTTCTCGTGCCAAACGATCCTGAAACTCGCTTTTTATGCCTCCAATGGATTCCTTGTGAAATTCTAATCAAGTTAGGCTTTTGAATCACTCAATTTGCCTTTATAGTAAATGAGATATGTAGGTTTTAATATTTGCAAATAGTGCAGATTTTTAAATACGCCGTTAGTGGCAATTTCGTAATTAATCTGAAAAATCTGGCAACCTAATTTTTAGTAAAATGACCATAAAATCTTCATATGATGTCCAAAGTCGATGATTCTTTATGCTATGGGTCCGTAATTACGATACGGATCTAATGATTCAATCAAACACGAAATCGGAGCTCATTTGTTCAATATGATATCATTTATGCTTGAAGAAACGACGTCGAAACATAAGAAAAACGAGCACAACACAACCCAAACCTATTCAAAACTCACCCGAGGCCCTCGGGACCTCAACCAATAATTCCAACAAGTCATATATCACTGCTCGAACTTAGTCGAATCTTCGGAACACCTAAAACAACACCAAAATACCAAATCAAACTCGAATTCAAGCCTAAGAACTTTTAAAATTCCAACTGTCGCCAATTCAAGCCTAATTCTACCACGGACCTCCAAATTACATTGTGGATACACTCCTAAGTCTAAAATCACCCAACGAAGCTAATCGGATCATAAAAATCCAAATTCGAATTCGTTTACTCATAAGTCAACTTCCGGTTGACTTTTCTAACTTAGCTTTCTAACTAAGAGACTAAGTGTTCATTTCACTCCAAAACTACTCTGAATCCAAACCTACAACCTCGATACAACTCAACACAGCTGAACAACACATAAAGAAACAGAAATAGGAGAAACAGGGTTATAACTCTCAGAACGACTGACCGGGTTGTTACAACCCTTCTGTGTAGTTTGCTGCTATTACACAGGAGCGGCAGGAGCGAATATAATGTGCTATCGATGAGTTCAATTGAACCCATAACTTTCGACGCAAAGTAAAAGTTGTATGTAAAAATTTATTAAAATTACAAAATAGTAGATATGAACACATAACTTTAAAATTATAACGGGTTTAATGTTAAAAACCTTAAAAGTTAAATCCATAATATTTAAATTCCGTATTCGCCTTTGAGGAACGAGGTTTACCCTGTGCGCACATAATTATTAACAGAAAAAATCACATAATTATTTCGACATACAAAGTCTTGAGCTAGATCACAAAGAATCCATACAAACAAAAGCGAATGCACAATATAAAATACAAGTTAAGCTAAACTTAATAATTTTAGCTATTAATATTTTGAATTCATAAAATTTAAATCTTTGATTTACGCTCACATTTGAGGACTAATGTAGCTGGAAAAAAAACAGGGATCTAAAGTAGGATAAATATATTCATATTTCTTAATAAAAAGAAAAAAAGGAAAAGGAGTTTAAAAAATCTATCTATATAGAATAGGAGAAGCAAAACCACTACATTAAGACAAGTGTCTTAACCACAAAAAGCCAAGTAGCATTGTTAAGACAAAATAAACAACTTTTCTAACTAACTTTTTATTGAATTTTAAATTTTGAATTAATTGGTTACACTACTTGAATTAATAAATATAGATATCTTAATTATCAATAAAAAATGAAATCCAAAAAAATATTCTACTCATTCAAATTTGAGTTTTAAAATTATTTTACAAGAAAAAACAAAAATAACAAAAAAATAAGAAAACTACCAATTTAAATTGGAGAGTAATTTCTTCCTAATATAGTTGTAGTAGTGTGTGTGTGTATATATGGGAGTAGTTATTATACTAAATTGGTTTTTTATTAATAATTCATATGTCAATATATATATATATATATATATATATATATATATATATTATAAAGAAAGCAGTAGACAAAAATATTAAACAAACTAATATGCTAATAAAAACTTCTATTAACAATGCAATTATACTAAATATTGGATAATATAATAAAGAAAAATACATAACAAAAAAATTATTCGATGAATATATAAGTCCCTTTAATTTAAGGGAAAATTTCACATTAGTACAACTGGGATCTCTAACTTTTAATTTTATAGCCCATATTTCAATTTACAACCAACTAGCCCGCAAATAATAGGCTAAGATTCAACATCCAACTCCAATAGGTTCTCAAAATTACTATTTAATTTTTAAAAAAGATCCCTCAAGCTTTTAAGTTAATTTTCGAATCAGTAATTGTAACTCAAATATAGTTCAACAAACCAAATCCATTTGGGTGGTGAAAACTAGATTTTTAACAAGCTTAAATATATGGGTTTAGATTCCGAATTTGATTTTGTGAGAAATTTGGAATGGATATTATCTAGAATTGTTAAAAATAGTATAAGAAGGTTGTATATAAAATTTGAAGTCATTTAATGGAGATTTGGACTAATTTTGAACAAGAATTGAAACTGAAAATCGTGGAAGAAGTTTGTCTACAGACGCTTGTATAAAGGTGTATAGAAGTGTATAATAGTGTATAATATGTGTTTATACACTCATATACACTATTATACAATATTATACATAATTATACAAAAAACTGACTTCGTCTTCTTCCTTGCGTTTTTTCTGAAATTTAACTCAAATCTTGCTCAAATCTACTCAAAATCACTTCAAATTTAAATTTTGAACTCCATTTGATATCACCACTTCACAATGAAAACTTCCAGATCTGAAAACTCTAGCTTCGTCAGTGGCGGAAAATTAGAGCTGAAAATTAGAGAGGAGAAAAGATAGGATGAAAGATACATTTAAAAATTATAGAAGATAGAAGATGACTACGGGAGATAGATCTAAACATATAGAGGATAGAAGATGATGGCCTGTAGAGAATGAAGAGGCGCATGGAGAGAGAGCCTTTTGGGCGTGTAGGGAAAAAAAAGAACTAGTTTAGTGATTGAAATCTTTCCTTCAAATTCCATACAAACTGGGCCATACCAGGTAAACTTAAAAAATATGGGCCATTTTTTGTTATAGTGTGAAGTCAAGTGTATTTTCTTGTAATTCTTTCTTAATTTAATAGATATTTTATTCATCAAAATTCAGATAATATTATCGAGAACAACAGAATAAAATTTAGATAATTTTTTTAAGATTAATAAAATATATATCTTCTCTCATATTACAAAAAAAAAAAAAAAAAAAACCATCAGGCAAAAATATTAAACAAAGTAATATGCTAATAAATATTTTTATTAACAATGTATAATTACTAAACATTGCATAATATAAGAAAGAAAAATATAAAACANGTGGATGTTAAGATTTTTGCTACTTTGTACGGGAGGTTTATGGGAGTAATTCTCATGAGGCGATTGTGGATGTGTGGTGTATCGGTCATTTGTCCGCGCCCGCATTGCTTTGGGCAATCTTGTCTACACATTTGCGTGTCCTTGGTCGCGTTCGCATAGAGGGAGAGTGTAGCTGGTGTTTGGTCATTGATACGCTCAAATTACACCTAAATAAATGGTTTAAGGCGGTCGATGTCAAATATAATAACCCAACTAGGTTGGGGTCGAATCCCACAGAGAATAGGTGTAACCCAACTAGGTTGGGGTCGAATCCCACAGAGAATAGGTGTGAAAAGGTTACTTGAATAGTGTGAAACTTGACATACGTTGTAATCCTACTCCGTTAGCTTAAAAGAGAGTGTTGTACTTATGAGTTATCGAGAAAACTATTTTGTTATGAGAATGAAATTAATTTGATTAAGGAAACCAAGGTTGTGTCCTCATGAGTGCAATGTATTGCTATTGTAATCATGCATATCAAAGGACCTTGTGTAAGAAATATATCATATTAACACCGATAGCATTACATTGCAGCCATTCAATTTTTTCTATTTTTTATTCTGTGGAAAATGATATGAAAATTGTCCTTGTAGGAGGTGAGAGGAGAATGGAGACACCTATTGGGACGTTCGAGACACCTAATGGGACGTTGGAGGGATTGCCCTCTCATTACGACAATTGGTCTACCACAATAATTCTTTTCATAGAAAATGTTGACGAGATCTGTGTGTATGCTTTTGACTCTGAGAAATGCGATGTGTACCATGTGTTTTCCTACCCTCGGGATAAGTGTCTTTTTCGGAAACTGGAATATACTACTGTTGGCTTGAACATTTACTTTGTTGGTGGCCTCGATTATCATCGTGATCTTGGTAACACGGACGTTCCCTTTAAGAGAGTCAAAGTTTATGATATTTGCAATCGCGGATGGGGTCCAGACATCCCAAGGTTGAAAGCTCCCAAGCCTGCCCGTTTGTGTTTTCCCTTAATGAGATGCTTTATGTGCTTTCTACTGGTGTGTCGGATAAGGAACCACACTTCGAGATGCTGGATACGAAAGGTCATTCTCGAGGTTGGGTTTCGCTCCCTAATCCCTCTTTTGTTAGCGATCATATAATACCATCAAACCACGCTAAGATTATTGATTACTCCAAGAATATGCTGTAAGTAAGGTTGGTTCATTGGTCTTATATCGATTGCACGTCAGATCTTTATGGTTACAACGTGCATGATCACAAGTGGCACACTTTCCAAATTTGCATGTCCGAAGAAGACATAACCTCTTCTAGCTTTTCTAGCCAATCAACTGGGCCGAGTCCTCTCACAGCTCGCACGGCTAATCTACTGAAAGCCAGTTGGTTTAATGGTTGTGTAATTGTAGAGAATTACTTGTATAGATTTGAGATGTTCCAGTACCTTAACGAGGAACTACGAGTTATTCTCATCATTCGTGATTTGGAGCATTAAGTAGACGTGCACAATAATTCAGTCGAGCTCGATTATGTGGATAATGAGCATTCTGAGGATGATCCACCCATTGAAGGGAGCTGGGAGGTTGATATCTCCAATGTTGTTCACAAAGATGTGCTTGATGATAACTATGCTGTTGGCCATCTAGTTTATCAAGGCAAGAGGAATTCGTGTTCAAGGTTTTCGTTGGTTATCTTGTATGCTTCGAAAGCTACTAATCATGTGTGTACATGCACATTTGAGTTGGAAGTGAAAAGCGATAAAGCCGCTGCAGTTGGAGAGAGTTCAACTGGATCATTCATTGCCAAACCCATTGCCTGCAAGTCCCGCGGTATGAACGTCGGTACGGCCATGTTTTCCTGCAAGGGGCTCTGTAAGTTTCTTCCCTTCCACTTGTAATTGCTTGGTGGCCTTACGAAATTTAAGGTTTCTTTGTATATAATAAGTGTTTTCAATACTTACACGAGTCCATCTAAGTACATTGTGACTAGAATTACATAAATAAGCACACCCAAGGGTGTGTCCTAGTGGTCAATGAAGTGGGTGAGTACCATGAGGTCTCAAGTTCAAATCCCAACGGAGGCAAAAACACTAGGTGATATCTTCTCATTTGTCCGGACAAGGTTACCTGGTGGGAGGTGGTAGGTGGGGCAAGCTAGCTCGGACATCACGGTTATCAAAAAATGAATTACATAAATAAGCTGATTTTTACATTCCTTTCCTGAACAACACTCTTTAGACCTCTAGATCATTCTTATCAATGAGGGGAGGGTATTTGTTCTCTATGAACTAGTTCATTGTTAGTTCTTCCTCAGTTATCAGTGGCCCTAGCGCTTACCTAGTTTTCAGTTAGTATTGGATTTTTTTGCTCGAATGGTTTTAAGGGACTTCTAATGTTGATCTTCTTTTTCGTCGATGAGGGTATGGCCTCCTTGTAGATCATTGTTAGGATGATAGAAGTTAACTTATCTAAGGTAGCATCTGTAATATCACTGTTTCCCTAATATAGGCGCAGATTACATAACAAATTATTGGTTGAAGTAACAACAGGCAGATAGGAATAGTAAAGGTAGCCTCAAACTAGGGGTTACTCAAGTTTGGGAGACTAGGAATTCTCCCAAAAGTTATCATATTTAAGAAGTCATGGATAATATGGTTACCCATATTATCCCTGGTTAACCCGCTTTTTATCCATATTAAATATGGGTTAGGTCGGATAACTTGTTCGATTACCTATTTTCGACCCGAATCATATCCGACCCGACCCACCCGTTTGCCACTCCTATGGACCCTGATGTAGTAGCATAGGCTTTTGTCTGTTCTTTGGTTGATGTTTATGAATTCTGGGATTAATCATAGCTTATTGTCTGTTCTTTTGTTGATGTCTATGAATTCTGGAATATGTTTTCATTTAAATTTTATCGTGCAATGTTGAATGTAAAATTGAGCACCCCAAAAGATAAAAGCTGTTAGTGCTAGTCTTAGATGGATACTGGTGCTTTTGGAGCTCACTTTGTACCTAATCGCGACAAGGCATAACCTCTAAGCTGTATTGATTAGTGTGAGATTTTGAGAACCTCTAGTTTAAGAGAGTTGTCAATTTGCCTTAATAGACAAATTAATTAGAAGTATTGGGATGAAATGGGCTTGAATAAGGCGGAATGGATATAAAGGACTCAATATAGTTGACCCCAGATGGTTTTGGATTGAGGCTTAGTTAATTAGCTGATTAAACATTTGGTTTCATTTTGTCTCTTGAAATAATGATTTATCTGATGTATGCTTTAATTTCATTTTCTGCAGAGTGGCCAGACTATTGCTATCAAGAAAATTCGTCTTGGGAAACAGAAAGAAGGGGTGAATTTCACTGCCCTTAGGGAAATAAAATTATGGAAAGAGCTGAAGGATCCTCACGTCATTGAATTGATTGATGCCTTCCCTCACAAAGGAAACTTGCATCTTGTGTTTGAATTCATGGAAACGGATCTTGAGGCAGTGATTCGTGATAGGAATATCTTCCTCTCACCTGCGGATATAAAATTTTATATCCAGATGACATTGAAAGGACTTGCTTTTTGTCACAAGAAATATGTCTTGCATAGGTATGCGTTTATATATTCTCGCTTTCACTAGATTCCAACTTGTGTTCAGCTTCCTTAAATTTTTGCTGTTTCTTCCTGACAGAGATATGAAACCAAATTGATTGGACCTAATGGGCAGCTTAAACTTGCTGACTTTGGATTAGCACGTCTATTTGGTAGCCTGATATAAGATTCACTCACCAGGTATAACTCTTGGAGCATGTATCCTGTCACAAGTTACTTTTTATCTTGCTACTTCACTGCAGTTTTTTTAATTTGTCTTCATATTATGGTTCTCCTTGTGGAAATTCATGACATGACTTCATCAAACCTAAAAATAACTGGAATGATCCCACTCACCAATATTGCCTTTGATATTTTCATTATAGAATTGGATTTATCAGTTTCTCCCACTTGTCTAAACAAATATGGAGGTATCTGTTTTGAAAGTCGGACTTTCTTTGGAGGATTTCTTCTTTACCAAAGCTTTTTTATGTTCTTTTACCAAAATGCGTAATGGAAAAAATGAGATGTGATTCGATACTACACCTTTCTATATCTAAGATGATCAAACTTGACATGGTTACTCCTATCTTTTTATATAGTTAGTGTTGAACAGTACATAATTTCTTTACTGTTCAATGAAATTTGTAGGTACTTTATCTAGTCTATACATTTCATTCCACAGTAATAAAGAATGTTTGGTGCAAATTACTAATGGTATGACCTTGTTTTTGGAGAATTAAGAATTGTCCTATTACAAATTTTGAGCAGCAGTACAAATTTGACCAAGATGTTTTTAAGTTAGTGCATATGTAGCAGTGGAATCCTGACTCATTTGCCCCCCTGTCTCTACTTCTGTTACTTTTACTGTAAAGAGCACTTACATTTTAATCTGGTGGGTACTGTTAGGTCTTTGTCCGGTGGTACAGAGCACCAGAGTTATTGTTTGGTGCAAGGCAGTATGGACATGGAGTAGATGTTTGGGCCGCTGCATGTATCTTTGCCGAGCTCCTCCTGCGTCGACCATTTCTGCAGGTGAATGTCCATAGTCATGGAAATCCCTCCCACAAATTATCCTTGTCCTTTTATATGAAATTGGTCGATGCAATCATAAGTTTCCATGACTCAAGCTACCTGGTTTATTTGATGTTTTGTATAGTACTATGTAGGAAATGCTCTTATCAAGAAGAGTTTCTCATGTTAACTCCTAAACGTGGGCTGTCTTGTTTTCTCAATAATATAACCTTTGTTAATAACTTTCTCTATTTCAGAGAGAAACACTATTTTTATATGCATCTTTTACTGTTAGACGTGTATATATTTTCTTCTTCATCTTCAATAAGCTGTAAGCCAAGTGTCCCTTGTAGTTTTCTAGAGAGCTTCACATGCAGTTGGACGGTTGACAATGAAGCCATAGTTAAAAGGCAAATTACTTGCAATAAGTTCCTTCCAATTTCCCAATAATTGTTTGAACTTTTTTTTGATGAAGTAAATTAGATTCGTTAAAGGGCATCAAGAAGATGCAACGAGTACAAAAGAGATCGGATGATTAGCTCCAGTACAAAAGCCTATGCTACTACATCAGGGTCCATAGGAGTGGCAAACGGGTGGGTCTGGTCGGATATGATTCGGGTCGAAAACGGGTAATGGAAAATCGGATAAATTATCCGACCTAACCCATATTTAATATGGATAAAAAACGGGTTAACCAGGGATAATATGGGTAACCATATTATCCATGACTTCTTAAATATGATAACTTTTGGGAGAATTCCTAGTCTCCCAAACTTGAGTAACCCCTAATTTGACGCTACCTTTACTATTCCTATCTGCCTGTTGTTACTTCAACCAATAATTTGTTATGTAATCTGCGCCTATATTAGGGAAACAGTGATATTACAGATGCTACCTTAGATAAGTTAACTTCTATCATCCTAACAATGATCTACAAGGAGGCCATACCCTCATCGACGAAAAAGAAGATCAAGATTAGAAGTCCCTTAAAACCATTAGAGCAAAAAAATCCAATACTAACTGAAAACTAGGTAAGCACTAGGGCCACTGATAACTCAGGAAGAACTAACAATGAACTAATTCATAGAGAACAAATAGCCTCCCCTCATTGATAAGAATGATCTAGAGGTCTAAAGAGTGTTGTTCAGGAAAGGAATGTAAAAATCAGCTTATTTATGTAATTCATTTTTTTTAATAACCGTGATGTCCGAGCTAGCTTGCCGCACCTACCACCTCCCATCAGGTACCAGGTAACTTTGTCCGGACAAATGAGAAGATATTACCTAGTATTTTTGCCTCTGTTGGGATTTGAACTTGAGACCTCATGGTACTCACCCACTTCATTGACCACTAGGACACACCCTTGGGTGTGCTTATTTATGTAATTCTAGTCATAATGTACTTAGATGGACTCATGTAAGTATTGAAAACACTATTATATACAAAGAAACCTTAAATTTCGTAAGGCCACCAAGCAATTACCAGTGGAAGGGGAGAAACTTACAGAGCCCCTTGTAGGAAAACATGGCCGTACCGACGTTCATACTGCGGGACTTGCAGGCAATGGGTTTGGCAATGAATGATCCAGTTGAACTCTCTCCAACTGCAGCTGCTTTATCGCTTTTCACTTCCAACTCAAATGTGCATGTACACACATGATTAGTAGCTTTCGAAGCATACAAGATAACCAACGAAAACCTTGAACACGAATTCCTCTTGCCTTGATAAACTAGATGGCCAACAACATAGTTATCATCAAGAACATCATTGTGAACAACATTGGAGATATCAACCTCCCAGCTCCCTTCAATGGGTGGATCATCCTCAGAATGCTCATTATCCACATAATCGAGCTCGACTGAATTATTGTGCACGTCTAGTTCATGCTCCAAATCACGAATGATGAGAATAGCTCGTAGTTCCTCGTTAGGGTACCGGAACATCTGAAATCTATACAAGTAATTATCTACAATTACACAACCATTAAACCAACTGGCTTTCAGTAGATTAGCCGTGCGAGCTGTGAGAGGACTTGGCCCGGCTGATTGGCTAGAAGAGCTAGAAGAGGTTATGTCTTCTTCGGACATGCAAATTTGGAAAGTGTGCCAATTGTGATCATGCACTTTGTAACCATAAAGATCTGATGTGCAATTTATATAAGACCAATGAACCAACTTTACGTACATAATATTCTTGGAGTAATCAATAATCTTAGTGTGGTTTGATGGTATTATATGGTCGCTAACAAAAGAGGCATTAGGGAGCGAAACCCAACCTCGAGAATGACCTTTCGTATCCAGCATCTCGAAGTGTGGTTCCTTATCTGACACACCAGTAGAAAGCACATAAAGCATCCCATTAAGGGAAAACACAAACGGCGCAGCTTGGGAGCTTTCAACCTTGGGATGTCTGGACCCCATCCGCGATTGCGAATATCATATACTTTGAATCTCTTAAAGGGAACGTCCGTGTTACCAAGATCACGATGAGAATCGAGGCCACCAACAAAGTAAATGTTCAAGCCAAGAGTAGTATATTCCAATTTCCGAAAAAGACACTTATCCTGAGTGTAGGAAAACACATGGTACACATCGCATTTCTCAGAGTCAAAAGCATACACACAGATCTCGTCAAGATTTTCTATGAAAATAATTATTATGGTAGACCAATTGTCGTACTGAGAGGGCAGTCCCTCCAACGTCCCATTAGGTGTCTCGAACGTCCCAATAGGTGTCTCCATTCTCCTCTCACCTCCTACAAGGACAATTTTCATATCATTTTCCATAGAATAAAAAATAGAAAAAATTGAATGGCTGCAAATGAAGGAAGAAATTCCAACTTTAAACTGGAACAAGGGATTAAATAAATAGCATCTACCGATTACTACCAAATAAGGGAGGAAGAGATTTACAGTCTACAAAAGGGTGAGGCCCTGAGCTGTGAGAGAGAGAGAGACTCACCGTTGCCGGTTTCCGCTTGCCGGTTGCAGACTTGCGGTTAGGTGACGTGGGACTTGGGTCCGCCGATTTCCGTGAGTGCGCGGCAGCGAGGGTTTTGAGTAACAGGCAGAGAGAATAGTGGTTTGGGGTAATAGCCTGAAGAATGCCCTCGCTGGCCTTAAACCTAAAAGGCTTTTATATAATAAAATAAAAAGGTATGTATATAATTAAATAATGTAAGTGCCTAACAATTTGTTATATGAATTTAGTGAATTAGACCAAGTATGCCATGACCCAAAATCTCACCAAGTAGTGATGCACCTCACCAGACCCACTAGGTAAGACAACTAACCTCCAACAACAACCAAACGAAGCTCATAAATAAAGACAAAAATAAGAATACAGCTTCAAAACAATTATCCCTACATCCGAAAGTATAAGTCATGAACAACTAAGATTTGGAATTTACAATGTTTGACAAGAAAAAATACATCATCTTTTTAGAAGTTAAATAAACAAAAATACAAGTCTTATACTACCATGAACAAGATAATAGTAGGTGGCTGGTGTTGACGGCCAATTTTGTCCCTCCCTTTTAAAATTATTTTATTTGTACTTAATAGTTCACAATGGATATTTTTAAAAATATTTTCAATCAATAACAACTATTTGGACAAGGTTAATTTAGCATTAGTAGTTTTGAAATTAATAATTCAATGTTATAATTATACAATGCTTGCTATTTTTAGATTATTAACTAGTTTTATAAAACATCACATACGCTTTATATTTGATTTAATGAATTGTTTCTTAAAATTTAAGTAATTGGATTACTGTGTTAATAATTTGAAATGAATGTTATAATTAGAAAAACAAAGTATTTTATAAATAATTAGTAGTATATTTGATCATTATAATTATTATATTTTAATAAAAATAATTAAATTTATTTAAATTAATTTCTAAAGGGGTTAAAAATCAAAAGGGCTACAATTGCAATCTTTAATTAAAGACGAAATGGCTATCTTTTAAATCTTGTATTGCGTGAGAAGAGTGTGTATTGCAGAAGACGCATTGTATATTGATTTGCGAAAGCTTGACTAGTACTGCAGAGATCGTGTAGTTGGTAATCGTGGATGTTAAGATTTTTGCTACTTTGTACGGGAGGTTTATGGGAGTAATTCTCATGAGGCGATTGTGGATGTGTGGTGTATCGGTCATTTGTCCGCGCCCGCATTGCTTTGGGCAATCTTGTCTACACATTTGCGTGTCCTTGGTCGCGTTCGCATAGAGGGAGAGTGTAGCTGGTGTTTGGTCATTGATATGCTCAAATTACACCTAAATAAATGGTTTAAGGCGGTCGATGTCAAATATAATAACCCAACTAGGTTGGGGTCGAATCCCACAGAGAATAGGTGTGAAAAGGTTACTTGAATAGTGTGAAACTTGACTTACGTTGTAATCCTACTCCGTTAGCTTAAAAGAGAGTGTTGTAATTATGAGTTATCGAGAAAACTATTTTGTTATGAGAATGAAATTAATTTGATTAAGGAAACCAAGGTTGTGTCCTCATGAGTGCAATGTAATGCTATCGGTATTAATATGATATATTTCTAACACAAGGTCCTTTGATACCGTAAAATCCATTTCACAGCTTGCCAATGCTCCTTTCCTGGATCATGCATATACCCAATATTTCTCAATAGTTAGGTAGTATTTTCTCTTTATGATTTTTCCAAATATAAAAGAGTTACAATTAAGAACAACCAATTTAGGCTAAAAAAGAGGCTTCAAATGTTCACACTAGTTCATATCAATCTTGACAAATTCAACAAATCTCCACCTTGGCAAGATTCCACTTTTTCAATTTTCTCTCACTATAAATTTTGTTTGTGTCCTCAACTTCAATCTTCAAAGTTCAACAATGTTGATCAAGTTCAAACAATTTTGTAACTTGATCGCAGTCACTACTTTTGTTAGCATATCGGCAGGGTTGTCTGTAGTCTAAATTTTCTGCATCGTGACTCCACCTTCTTCTATAATATCTCGTACGAAGTGATATCGAACATCAATGTGCTTCTTCTTTTCATGATAAACTTGGTTCTTTGCTAATTGGATAGCACTCTGACTATCACAAAATAGTGTGATACTTTCTTGACCAATACCAAGCACTCTAAGCAACCCTTGAAGCCAAATTGCCTCTTTTACAGCCTCCGTAATAGCCATGTACTCTGCCTCTGTTGTAGACAAAGCAACTGTTGACTGCAAAGTAGACTTCCAACTAACTGGTGCCTTTGCAAAAGTAAACACATAACTAGTAGTTGATTTTCATTTGTCCAGATCACCCACATAATCCGAGTCACAATATCCAACCAGATACTGACTATCTTTCTGCTCAAAAATCAATCCAACATCTACAGTATTACGAATATACCGTCGAATCCATTTAATAGCTTGCCAATGCTCCTTTCCTGGATCATGCATATACCTGCTTACAACTCCGATAGCATGTGACATATCAGGTCTTGTGCAAACCATTGCATACATCAAACTACCAACATCATTCGCATATGGCACTCTTGACATATACTCTCGTTCAGTTTCATTCTTTGGCGACATAGCAACACTAAGTTTAAAGTGAGGAGAAAGTGGAGTGCTAACCGACTTCGTGTTGTCATTCATGCCAAATCGATCGATTACTCTCTTCAAGTATTCTTTCCGGGATAGATAGAGTTTCTTTGAATGTATATCTCTTTTTATCTCCATGCCAAGAATTTTCTTCGCCTAACCCAAATCCTTAATCTCAAACTCTTTTCTTAGTTGAATCTTCAACTTCTCAATTTCTTCTTGACTTTTGGAAGCTATCAATATATCATCAACTTATAGGAGAAGATATATGAAGGATCCATCTTCAAGCTTGCGCAAATACACACAATGATCGTATTTGCTTCTTCTGTACTTCTACCGCAACATAAACTTGTCAAATCGTTTGTACCATTTTCTAGAAGATTGTTTCAATCCGTACAACGAATTTTCAAGTTTACACACCATATTTTCCTTTCCAACAACTTTGAATCCTTCTGGCTGAGTCATATAGATTTTCTCTTCCAAGTCTCCATGTAAAAATGCAGTTTTTACATGTAACTGAACTAGTTCCAAATTCAACTGTGCTACCAAAGCCAACAAAACTCTAATGGAGGAGTGTTTCATGACTGGAGAAAATACCTCATTATAATCAATTCCCTCCTTTTGAGCATATCCTTTGGCAACCAATCTTGCTTTGTAGCGAACATCTTCTTGGTTAGGAAATCATTCTTTCATTGCAAATACCCATTTGCACCAAATTGCTTTCTTTCCCTTCGGGAGATTGGCCAATTTCCATGTGTGATTCTGATAAAGGGATTGCATTTCTTCATTCATAGCAATCCTCCACTTATCTTCTTCTGAACTTTGGACTGCGTCTTTATAAGTGGTAGGAACACCATCAACTCCAATTGAGGCCGCACAAGCCACCGTCTCAATGAGTCGAACTGTGACGACCCGGCCAGTCGTCTCATGAGTTACCGCTCCGTTTTCCCATTTTTGCTTCTTTATGCTTCATTATCCATCTCTTATGTGATCGAGTTGGTTAGGTTGTGTTCGGAGTGGATTTGGTAAGAAATGAGACACTTAGTCTCTTTTAAGAAGGTTTAGTTTGGAAAAGTCAACCAGATGTTGACTTATGTGTTAGAGGGCTCGGATACTTATTCTGATGGTTCGGTTAGCTTTGGGAGGTGATTTGTGACTTAGGAGTGTGATCAGAATTGGTTTAGGAGGTCCGGTGTAGAATTAGGCTTGAATTGGCGAAGTTAGTATTTTGGCGATTTCCGGTTGGTGGGTGAAATTTTGATCCGGGGGTCGGAATGAAATTTCGAGAGTTGCAGTAGCTTCGTTAGGTCATTTGGGATGTGTGCGCAAAATTTCAGGTCATTCGGAGGTGGTTTGGTTGGGTTTTTGATCAAAAGCGTGCTTCGGAAGTTATAGAAAAACTTAGGCTTGAATTCGATGTGTATTGATGGATTTGGTGTTGTTTGAGGTGTTTTGATGATTGGAACAAGTTTGAATGAGGTTTTAGGATGTGTTGGTGCTTTTGGTTGAGGTCCCGGGGGCCTCGGGGGAGTTTCGGGTGGTCAATCGGACTATTTTTGAAGTTGAAATGTTGCAGAATTTCTGTTCTGATGTTGCAGAGTTTTTGGCCTTCGCGATCGCGGGGGTGGTGTCGCGATCGTGTAGAAGAAATTTGGGAGGCAGGAAGTTTGCTCTTTGTGTTCGCGTTTGAGGATTCGCGATCGCGGAGGGTTATATGATTGTGCTTCGCGTTCGCATAAGGTCCCCCGCGTTCGCGTATAAGAATTTGGGGGTCCAGTGGTATTGCTCATCGCGTTCGCGTGTAGGGTGACGTGTTCGCATAGTTTTGAGAGTGGAAGAATTGCGTTCGCAGGGCTCTGGTCGCGTTCGCATAGTGTAGTTTTGGAATCTTGGAATTTTGCTCTTCGCGATCGCGACTTGGGCCGCGATTGCGATGAAGGAAGTTCAGAAGCTGGGCAGAAGTTTATAAACATTTCATCCGCGATTTAGAGTCATTCTTCCACCATAGCTGCGTATTTTGAGGGCTCTTTGAGGGAAATTGAAGAGGGATTCAAGGAGAATTGATTGGAGGTAAGATTTATGAACCTAAAACGTGATTCTATTGAGAAATTAACCTAGAAATTCATGGAACCTAAGCTAAAAATGGAAGAACTAGGGCTTGGGATTTTGAACCTTTGATTGGGGATTTGAAGGACCATTTGAGTTCGAATTTGAGAACTTTTGATATGTATGAACTCGTGGCGAGATAAGGAACCCGTTGATGTGATAATTTTTGAGTTTCGAGAAGTGGGCCCGGGGCTCGGGTTTTGCTAATTTCGGGATTTTTGATATTTTTCAATAGTTTTTGCTTGGGTTTTGTTCCCTTAGCATATTGTGACGTATTCGTTCTGATTTTGGTTAGATTCGACACGCGTGGAGGCCGATTCGAGGGGCAAAGGCGTCGCGAGCTAGAGTTGCAGCCGGTTCGTGGTAAGTAGTGATTGTAAATGATGTCCTGAGGGTTTGAAACCCCGGATTGCACATCCTAGTGCTATATTGAGGTGAGACACGCGCTTGATGATCAGCGCGGGATCGTTTACTATTGGGGATTGTGACTTGGTCAGTCCCGATTGATGATTTTACCGCGTATTTGACTGAAACTTAATTGTTATCATCATGATTTGGGCTGATTGCCATACTTGGGCTTCATGCCAACTATTTGAACCCTTCGGGGATTGTTATCACTGTTTCCTCACTATTTTGACATATTACTTGAACTCAGTCCTATTGTTTAACACTGTTTTACAAACTCAGCCACTTTTACTCAGATTTGAAACTTAAATGATATTTCTTATGACGTTTTGGGCTGAGCACTATTGTTTTACAAATGCCCGAGGGGCTTGTGATGATTTCTGGACTGAGTGAGGCCGAGGGCCATATGTGAGGATATACTGAGTGATATGAGGCCGAGGGCCTGGGATACTTTTATATGCCACGAGGTTGCTTGAGTGATGTGAGGTTGAGTGCCGAGAGATGATGCCACGAGGTGGCTTGATATAGCGCTTGGGCCGTAAGGGGCCCCTCCGGAGTCTGCACACCCACAGTGAGCGCGGGTACCCATTATGTTCTGAGAGTGAGCCTGAGGGGCTGATACTCTACTGAGAGTGAGCCCGAGGGGCTGATACTGTCCTGAGTGATTGATACTGTGCCCGAAGGGCGAATTTTCACTTGTTATTTACCTGCTAAATTACCTGTTTTACTTGTTTTAAAGGGATTTTAATTGATTTCTGCACTGATTTAAGTGATTTTTACTGCGTTGATATAGAATTGCTTTGTGCCTTTACGTGTTTCCTGCTTTTACCCATTATTTATAATTATTACTCACTGGGTCGGAGTACTCAAATTACTCCCTGCACCGTGTGTGCAGATTCAGGCATCGCAGAGTTCGTTCCTGAGCACTGATCTTCCCAGTCCAGGCAGTGATTTGGAGACTACGAGGTAGCTGTTGGCATCCGCAGCCCCCGTGCCTCCCTTATCTTATCATTTCATGCTTATTAGAACTATTGTATCAGATTCAGTATTTAGTAGACTTATATTGGGAGTCCTTAGTTGCTCATGACTTGTGACACCCCGGTTTGGGCTGTGTCGGGATGGCTTCCCCTATTGTTATCGTTATTTCCGCAAATTAAGGCTATTATATCATGTTTTAGAACTGTTTATGGTGTTTAATTGTTTAAAAGAGGTATTCTGTTTGGTCTGGATGGCCTTGTCTTCACAAGAGGCGCCATCACGACCGGGTTCCAGGAATTGGGTCGTGACAAGTTGGTATCAGAACCTAGGTTACATAGGTCTCACGAGTCATGAGCAGGTTTAGTAGAGTCTTGCGGATCTGTATAGAGACGTCTGTATTTATCCTCGAAAGGCTGCAGAACCTTTAGGAAAAACTTCATATTCTTGAAATTCATGTCGTGCGAACTTCTTGATCCGAGTGCTAAACTTTTGTTATTCTATTCTCTCGTAGATGGCGACGACTCGCGCTACCGGACGAGGTGGACGACTACCAGTGCCACCCACTGAGGCTGCCAGAGGCCGTGGACGCGGTCGCGGTCGTGGCAGAGGCAGAGCAGCGAGGGCAGCACCTGTTGATCCATTAGCTGCCCCAGCTCCAGATCAGGCTCCAGCAGCACCAGTTCAGGCACCAGCTGTGCTCATCGTGATCCCGGGTCTTCAGGAGGTCTTGGCACAGATCTTGATAGTTTACACTGGCCTGGATTAGGCAGTTTCAGCTACCACAGCAACAACTACTTCACAGGCCGGAGGAGGCAATCAGACCCCCGCTGCTCACACACCTGACCAGGTAGGGTAGGGACTACAGACGCCGGGGGCACCTCCAGCCCAGCCGGTTGCACCAGCTCAGGAGTTCATGGTACCAGTTATGCCGGAGGATGAGCAGCATCGTCTTGAGAGGTTTGGTAAACTCCAGCCTACGTCATTCAGTGGTGCTGAGGGCGAGGATGCCTAGGGTTTTCTTGACAAGTGTCAGCGGATGCTCCGTACAGCAGGGATTCTTGAGTCTACTGGTGTGGCATTTACCACCTTTTAGTTCACTGGGGCTGCCTTCACTTGGTAGGAGGCGTATGAGAGGTGTAGGCCGGTTGGTGCAGCACCCCTTACTTGGCAGGAGTTCTCCACTCTCTTCTTGGAGAAGTATGTACCGCAGTCCCGCAGAGAAGAGCTGCATAGACAGTTCGAGTGGTTTCGACATGGGGATATGACTGTGTCACAGTATGAGTTGAGGTTTTCTGAGTTGGCTCGTCATGCCGTCTGGATGGTTCCGACAGATCGTGAGAGGATCAGGAGAATTGTTGATGGCCTTAATTATCATCTCCGTATTCTTATGACCAGAGAGAGAGAGTATTGGGTGCTACGTTCGAGTAGGTGGTTGATATCTCTCGTGAGATTGAGACGGTTCACCGTCAGGATCGAGAGGAGAGGGAGGCCAAGAGACCTCGAGGATCGGGCAGTTTCGGTGGTGCTCCTTCGAGGGGCCAGTTCCAGCAGGGTAGAGGTCGTTCTTTCAGGCCTGCTCAGTCGGCCCGTCTAGAGAATCGTGGGGCATCTGCAGGTCATGGTTATCATGGTTCTCAGCAGGGTCAGCCTTCACTCAGCGCCCTTCCAACTTAGAGTTCATCTCGTGCCCCGTCTGTTCAGGGTTCTTCTATGCCGAGTGCATCGGCTAGTCACTTTGGTGCGAGGGGTTCCCTTCAGTCCCATTCTCCAGCACCTGGGAGTTATTTTGAGTGTGGAGAGTTTGGGCATGTGTGGAGGCAGTGTCCTCGTCGTATTGCTAGTTCATCCCAGCAGAAGAGTCAGCCCTCGACTTCTGCTCTAGTTACTTCACCACCCGCCCAGCCAGCTAGGGGTGGAGGTCAGGCAGCCAGGGGTCTCCCCAGAGGGGGTGGTCGATCAGGCGGTGGCCAGGCTCGTTTCTATGCTATTCCAGGCAGGCCAGATGCCATTTCTTCAGATGCTGTCATTACAGGTATTGTTTCAATCTGCAACAGAGATGCCTCTATATTATTTGATCCCGGTTCCACCTATTCTTACGTGTCCTCGTATTTTGCTCATTATTTGGGTACGCCCCGAGAGTTTCTTGCTTTACCTGTTCATGTATCTACCTCGGTGGGCGATACCGTTATTGTAGACCGTGTGTATCGGTCATGTGTGGTGACTATTGGGGGTCTAGAGACCCGAGTGGATCTATTGCTATTGAGCATGGTAGATTTCGATGTTATTCTGGGCATGGATTGGTTATCTCCGTGTCGTGCTATTCTAGACTGTCATGCTAAGACAGTCACTTTAGCTATGCCGGGTGTGCTGCGGATCGAGTGGCATGGTGTGACTGATTATGTTCCTAGTAGAGTTATTTCTTTCTTGAAGGCCCAACGTATGGTTGGGAAGGGTTGTCTTTCATATTTGGCGTTTGTGAGGGATGTCGGAGTTGAGACTCCTAGTATTGATTTTGTTCCAATTGTGCGGGATTTTCCTGATGTGTTTCCTACAGACCTGCCGGGCATGCCACTGGATAGGGATATTAATTTTGGTATTGACCTGGTGCCGGGCACTCAGCCTATCTCTGTTCCCCCCGTATCGTATGGCACTAGTGGAGTTGAAAGAATTAAAGGAGCAGCTTCAGGAGCTCCTAGAAATGGGGTTCATTCGGCCTAGTGTGTCACCTTGGGGTGCGCCGGTTCTGTTTCTGAAGAATAAGGATGGCACGATGAGAATGTGCATTGATTACAGACAGTTGAACAAAGTAACAGTGAAGAACAAGTATCCTTTGCCTCACATTGATGATTTATTCGACCAGCTTCAGGGAGCGAAAGTATTCTCCAAGATTGATCTCCGTTCGGGTTATCACCAGTTGAAGATCAGGGATTCAGATATTCTTAAGACTGCCATCTGGACCAGATATGGTCATTATGAGTTTCTTGTCATGTCTTTCGGGCTGACCAATTCCCCAGCAGTGTTCATGCATTTGATGAACAATGTATTTCGGCCTTATCTGGATTCGTTCGTTATAATATTCATTGATGATATTCTGGCGTACTCGCGTAGTCAGGAGGAGCACGTAAAGCATTTGCGAGTTGTATTGCAGAGATTGAGGGAGGAGAAACTTTATGCAAAGTTCTCCAAATATGAGTTCTGGCTAAGTTCAGTGGCTTTCTTGGGGCACGTGGTGTCCAGCAAGGGTATTAAAGTTGATCCGAAGAAGATAGAGGCAGTTCAGAGTTGGCCCAAACCGTCCTCAGCCACAGAGATTCGTAGCTTCCTTGGTTTGGCGGGTTATTATCGCCGTTTTGTTCAGGGATTTTCATCTATTGCATCGCCCTTGACCAAGTTGACTCAAAAGGGTGCTCCATTTGTATGGTCGGACGAGTGTGAGGAGAGCTTTCAGAAGCTCAAGACAACCTTGACCATAGCTCCAGTATTGGTTTTGCCATCAGCTTTAGGTTCATATACCGTGTATTGTGATGCTTCGAGAGTTGGGATCGGTTATGTATTAATGTAGCAGGGTAGAGTTATTACGTATGCTTCTCGTTAGTTAAAGCACCATGAGAAGCACTACCCTGTTCATGATTTGGAGTTGGCTGCCATAGTTCATGCATTGAAGATTTGGAGGCGTTACTTGTACGGCGTATCTTGTGAGGTGTTCACCGATCACCGCAGTCTTCAGCATTTTTTCAAGCAAAAGGATCTTAATTTGAGGCGGCGGAGATGGTTAGAGTTGCTTAAGGATTATGATATAACCATATTGTATCATCCGGGAAAGGCCAATGTAGTGGCCGATGCTTTGAGCCGAAAGGCAGTGAGTATGGGGAGTTTGGCGTACATTCCAGTTGGGGAGAGACCCCTTGCAGTTGATGTTCAGGCCTTGGCCAATCGGTTTGTGCGGTTAGATATTTCAGAGCCCAGTCGGGTATTGCCTTGTGTGGTTTCTCGGTCTTCTTTATATGATCGCATCAGAGAGCGCCAGTATGATGATCCGCATTTGCTTGTCCTTAGAGACAGAGTTTAGCATGATGATGCCAGAGATGTGACCATCGGTGATGATGGGGTGTTGAGGATGCAGGGCCGGATTTGTGTGCCCAATATGGATGGGCTTAGAGAGTTGATTCTGGAGGAGGCCCACAGCTCGCGGTATTCAATTCATCCGGGTGCCGCGAAGATGTATCAGGATTTGAGGCATGACTATTGGTGGAGAAGAATGAAGAAAGATATTGTGGGATTTGTGGCTCGGTGTCTCAACTGTCAGCAGGTAAAATATGAGCATCAGAGACCGGGTGGTTTGCTTCAGCAGATGGTTATTCCCGAGTGGAAGTGGGAGAGAGTCACTATGGATTTTGTGAGTGGTCTTTCTCAGACTTTGAAGAAGTTCAATGATATTTGGGTGATTGTGGATCGGCTGACCAAGTCCGCGCACTTCATTCCGGTGTGTACTACCTATTCTTTGGAGCGGCTGGCAGGGATCTTTATCCGAGAGATTGTTCGGTTGCACGGTATTCCAGTTTCCATCATCTCAGATAGAGGCACTCAGTTTACTTCCCAGTTTTGGAAGACTTTTCAGCGAGAGTTGGGTACTCAGGTGGAGTTGAGCACAACGTTTCCTCACACGGACGGCAGTCCGAGCGTACCATTCAGATATTAGAGGACATGTTGCGTGCTTGTGTTATTGATTTCGGAGGGTATTGGGATGAGTTTCTACCACTTACAGAGTTTGCCTACAACAACAACTATCAGTCCAGCATTCAGATGGCACCGTATGAGGCCTTTTATGGGAGGTGGTGTAGATCTCCGGTTGGTTGGTTTGAGCCCGGCGAGGCTAGGCTATTGGGGACAGATTTGGTTCAGGATGCCTTAGAGAAGGTGAAGGTGATTCAGGAGAGGCTTCGTACAGCGCAGTTGCGACAGAAGAGTTATGCGGACCGGAAGGTTCGAGATGTGTCCTACACGGTTGGTGAGAAGGTCTTGCTGAAGGTTTCGCCCATGAAGGGTGTTATGAAATTTGGGAAGAAAGGGAAGTTGAGTCCGCGGTTCATTGGGCCTTTTGAGGTGCTTCGGAGGATTGGGGAGGTGGTATGCTTGCTTTGGCACCTAGCTTGTCGAGTGTGCACCCGGTATTTCATGTTTCTATGCTCCGAAAGTATGTTGGGGACCCATCTCATGTTTTGGATTTCAGCACGGTTCAGTTAGATGGTGATTTGACCTATGATGTGGAGCCAGTGGCTATTTTGGGTCGTCAGGTTCGAAAGTTGAGATCAAAGGATATAGCTTCAGTGAAAGTGCAGTGGAGAGGTCGGCCCGTGGAGGAGGCTACCTGGGAGACCGAGTGGGAGATGCGGAGCAGATATCCTCACCTATTTGAGGCTTCAGGTATGTTTCTTGACTCGTTCGAAGATGAACGTTTGTTTAAGTTAGGGAGGATGTGACGACCCGACCAGTTGTCTCATGAGTTACCGCTCAGTTTCCCCCATTTCTTCTTCTTTATGCTTCGTTATCCGTGTCTTATGTGATCGAGTTGGTTAGGTTGTGTTCGAAGTGGATTTGGTAAGAAATGAGACACTTAGTCTCTTTTAAGAAGGTTTAGTTTGGAAAAGTCAACCGGATGTTGACTTATGTGTTAGAGGGCTCGGATGCGAATTCCGATGGTTCGGTTAGCTTTGGGAGGTGATTTGTGACTTAAGAGTGTGATCGGAATTGGTTTTGGAGGTCCGGTGTAGAATTAGGCTTGAATTGGCGAAGTTAGTATTTTGGCGATTTTCGGTTGGTGGGTGAGATTTTGATCCGGGGGTCAGAATGGAATTCCGAGAGTTTTAGTAGCTTCGTTAGGTCATTTGGTATGTGTGTGCAAAATTTCAGGTCATTCGGAGGTGGTTTGGTTGGGTTTTTGATCAAAAGCGTGTTTCGGAAGTTTTAGAAAAAACTTAGGCTTGAATTCGATGTGAATTGATGGATTTGGTGTTGTTTGAGGTGTTTTAATGATTGGAACAAGTTTGAATGAGGTTTCAGGATGTGTTGGTGCTTTTGGTTGAGGTCCCGGGGGCCTTGGGGAGTTTCGGGTGGTCAATCGGACTATTTTTGAAGTTGAAATGTTACAGAATTTCTGTTCTGATGTTGCAGAGTTTTTGGCCTTCGCGATCGCGGGGGTGGTGTCGCGATCGGTTAGAAGAAATTTGGGAGGCAAGAAGTTTGCTCTTTGCGTTCGCGTTTGAGGATTCGCGATCGCGGAGGGTTAGATGGTTGTGCTTCGCGTTCGCATAAGGTCCCCCGCGTTCGCGTATGAGAATTTGGGGGTCCAGTGGTATTGCTCTTCGCGTTCACGTGTAGGGTGACGCGTTTGCATAGTTTTGAGAGTGGAAGCATCGCGTTCGCAGGGCTCTGGTCGCGTTCGCATAGTGTAGTTTTGGAATCTTGGAATTTTGCTCTTCGCAATCGCGAGACTTGGGCCGCGATCGCGATGAAGGAAGTTTAGAAGCTAGGCAGAAAGTTTATAAACATTTCATCCGCAACTTTGAGCCATTCTTCCACCATAGCTGAGTATTTTGAGAGCTCTTTGAGGGAAATTGAAGAGAGATTCAAGGAGAATTGATTGGAGGTAAGATTTATGAACCTAAAACGTGATTCTATTGTGAAATTAACCTAGAAATTCATGGAACCTAAGCTAAAAATGGAAGAACTAGGGCTTGGGATTTTGAACCTTTGATTGGGGATTTGGAGGACCATTTGAGGTCGGATTTGAGAACTTTTGATATGTATGAACTTGTGGCGAGATAAGGAACCCGTTGATGTGAAAATTTCTGAGTTTCGAGAAGTGGGCCCGGGGCTCGGGTTTTGCTAATTTCGGGATTTTTGATATTTTTCGATTGTTTTCGCTTGAGTTTTTTCCCTTAGCATATTGTGACGTATTCGTTCTGATTTGGGTTAGATTCGACGCGTGTGGAGGCCGATTCGAGGGGCAAAGGCGTCGCGAGCTAGAGTTGTAGCCGGTTCGAGGTGATTAGTGATTGTAAATGATGTCCTGAGGGTTTAAAACCCCGGATTGCACATCGTAGTGCTATATTGAGGTGAGACACGTGCTTAATGATGAGCACGGGGTCGTTTACTATTGGGGATTGTGACTTGGTCCGTCCCGATTGATGATTTTACCGCGTATTTGACTGAAACTTAATTGTTATCATCACGATTTGGGTTGATTGCCATACTTGGGCTTCGTGTTAACTATTTGAACCCTTTGGAGATTGTTATCACTGTTTCCTCACTATTTTTATATATTACTTGAACTCAGTCCTATTGTTTAACACTGTTTTACAAACTCAGCCACTTTTACTCAGATTTGAAACTTAAATGATATTTCTAATGATATTTTGGGCTGAGCACTATTGTTTTACAAATGCCCGAGGGGCTTGTGATGATTTCTGGACTGAGTGAGGCCGAGAGCCATATGTGAGGATATACTGAGTGATATGAGGCCGAGGGCCTGATATACTTTTATACGCCACGAGGTGGCTTGAGTGATGTGAGGCCGAGTGCCGAGAGATGATGCCACGAGGTGGCTTGATATAGCGCTTGGGCCGTAAGGGGCCCCTCCAGAGTCTGCACACCCACAGTGAGCGCGGGTACCCATTATGTTCTGAGAGTTAGCCCGAGGGGCTGATACTGTACTGAGAGTGAGCCCGAGGGGCTGATACTGTCCTGAGTGATTGGTGCTGTGCCCGAGGGGCGAATTTTCACTTGTTATTTACCTGTTAAATTACCCGTTTTACTTGTTTTAAAGGGATTTCAATTGATTTCTTCACTGATTTACTGCTTTAAGTGATTTTTACTGCTTTGATATAGAATTGCTTTGTGCCTTTACGTGTTTCATGCTTTCAACCATTATTTATAATTATTACTCACTGGGTCGGAGTACTCACATTACTCTCTGCACCGTGTGTGCAGATTCAGGCATCGCAGAGTCCGCTCCTGAGCGCTGATCTTCCCAGTCCAGGCAGTGATTTGGAGTCTACGAGGTAGCTGTTGGCGTCCGCAGCCCACGTGCCTCCCTTATCTTATCATTTCATGCTTTTTAGAACTATTGTATCGGATTCAGTGTTTCGTAGACTTCTATTGGGATTCCTTAGTTGCTCATGACTTGTGACACCCCGGTTTGGGCTGTGTCGGGATGGTTTCCCCTATTGTAATCATTATTTCCGCAAATTAAGGCTATTATATCATGTTTTAGAACTGTTTATGGTGTTTAATTATTTAAAGAGGTGTTCTGTTTGGTCTGGATGGCCTTGTCTTCACGAGAGGCGCCATCACGACCGGGTTCCGGGAATTGGGTTGTGACACGAACAGGTTTCGTTATTGTTCTTTTTGGCTTGCTGGTTGCTATTGATTCAAGTTGTTGTTGAGGTTCCTGAGTTGGAATATCCCCATCTACTGGCTCTACTGCTAGAGGAAAATCTTCTGTTGTTTCCTCGTTTTCTCCCTGTGTTGGGAAAATTAATTTTCCCTCAAACTCCGCCTGCTTTGAAGCACCATCAGTTTGTTTGACATGTTCAACTATCACCTTATCTGTTATGGTAGATTTATCAAAGGTAACATCTCTGCGGAATATAATTTTTCTTGTCTCCGGATACCATAAGCGTATCCTTTAACTCCAGAAGTAATCCCTATAAATATAGCTTTCTTTGCTCTCAGATCCAATTTTGACTCTTTCACATAATAGTATGCAATTGAGCCAAATACATGCAAAAAATTATAATCTTCAGCAGGTTTTCCATACCATTTTTCAAATGGTGTCTTGCCTCCAATAGCGGTAGATGTTAGACGATTAATGAGGTGGCATGCATAGGTTATTGCCTCAGCCCAAAATTCTTTGCCCAAGCCAGCATTGGACAACATACACTGTACCTTCTCCAGCAAGGTCCGGTTCAAACGTTCGCCACTCCATTCTATTGTGGTGTATGTCTGACAGTGAAGTGTCGGACGATGCCATCATTTTCACAGACCTTATTGAAATGATCATTTTTGTTTTCACCTCCGTTGTCTGTGCGAATACACTTGATCCTCTTGCCTGTTTGATTCTCCACCATCGTCTTCCATTTGAGAAAAATTCCCAACACTTGATCTTTCCTGTTCATTGTATACACCTACAATCTTCGGGAAAAATCATCAACAAAGGTTATAAAATAGTTCCTCCCAACCAATGAAGGTGTTTTGGAAGGACCCCAAACATCAGAGTGTACATAATCCAAAATGCCTTTAGTATTATGGATCGCTGTACCAAATTTAACTCTTGTCTGTTTCCCTTTGACACAATGCTTGCAAAACTCCAAGTTGCAAGTCTTTACTCCTTTTAACAATCCTTGATCTGACAGAGTTTTCAAGGATTTTCCTCCAGCATGTCCCAAGCGCATGTGCCATAGCCTGGTTGCTTCTGCCTCTTTGTCGTAGGATGTCACTGTCACTGCCCCAATAACTGTACTACCGTGATAGTGGTACATGTTATTGTTCTTCCGATTGGCCTTCATTACCACTAGTTCACCGGAGCATATTCTCATCTCTCCATTTTCTGTAATGATTTTGAACCCTTTTGATTCTAGGTCTCCCACAGAGATAAGATTATTCTTCAAACCCGGTACATATCGAACATCTGTTAATGTTCTGATCATTCCATCATGGTTCCTTAATCGTATTGAACCAATGCCATATGAGGTAATAGGGTTGTTATTCGCTGTGTGGACGACTCCATATTCTCCTTCTTGAAAATCCACGAACCAGTCCCTGTTGGGACACATATTATAGCTACAGGCTGAGTCCATCAACCATATGTATGATGATGTTGATGACTCTGTTGTAACTAATGAGAAGTCTGAATCATCACAATCAGCTACATTTGAATCCATAATGGCCTTTCCATTGTTATGTTTAGCCTTATTCTTCAACTTCGGACAGTCTTTCTTCCAGTGCCCCTTTTCTCGACAAAAAGCACATTCATCTTTGCTGGGTTTATATCTTGACTTGGATCTTCCCTTCTTTGTCCTCGTTTGATTTTGAGGACGACCCCTCACAACCAGTGCTTCTCCTTCTCCGCCCTTCTGTTTTTCTCCATTTCTTTGTTCATAGCTGTACAAAGCCGAACAAACTTCTATAAGAGAAACTTCATCAGGAAGTGATTCGAACAACATCAAGGCCAAGTCACTAACATCAAAAGTTGCATCCATATTTTGCAAATCTGTGACCAACTTATTGAAACTGGTGATATGTTCATTCATTGTGGTACCACGAACATAGGTGAAGCGAAACAATCTTTTTTTCATGTACAACTTATTTTGACTATTTTTCTTCAAAAATTTATCCTCTAGTGCTTTCCATAATTTATTTGCAGAAGTTTTCTTTGTGTATGGATATTTCTGCTCTCTAGCAAGGTAGAATCGAATGGTACCGCAAGCAACACGGTTGATAATTTTTCAATCTTCTTCTCCAATAACATCTGGTTTCCTTTCTTCAATGGCAAGATCTAGCCCTTGTTGAAAAAGGACATCTAGAACCTCGCCTTGCCACATCCCAAAGTGTCCTGACCCGTCAAAAATTTCTACCGCAAATTTCGCATTTGACACAATTCTTGTCATAAGCGAAGATGCCAACGATGACGTATTATTGACACTTGATGTAGATTCTCCAATTTTATTATCTCCCGTTTTCGCTACAGATACTATTTATTTGCTGACAGTACAGAACACCAAAGTAATTCTTATCTGATATAGAATTTCAGACTATGCTGCAACCACAGAGCATATTAAGATAGAACCTTGGCTCTGATACCAATTATTACGGAAGCCGAATATATAGAGAGTGATTAAATCACAACTACTATATCTAAAGGTAGCTAATAAATAGTAAATGAGATGATAATAAAAGGAATACTGGAAATTAACGAGGTTCGGCAAAATTTGATTTTTGCCTAGTCCTCGGACACAATCAACTCAAACTTTATTTCACTCCAAAAATACAAGTGAAATACTACAAGAGAGAAAGAAGATTCAAATGCCTTAGGAGATAAGAAGGTAAGTGAGAGATGTTTACAAATGAACAAAACCCTTGCTATTTATAGAAAGGAAATTGCTCTAATAATGTCATCCATGACATCACATTAAGTTTGAACATGCAATGTAAATGCATGAAAAATGCATCTACCAATTTCTTCCAAAAAAAAGGCTTCAAATGTTCACACTAGTTCATATCAATCTTTACAAATTCAACAGTTTAATCAAATTAAATACACAACTAGGCACTAATGACATCCATTAACTAATTTAATGTTCTTGATTAGTAGTACGCAAATGGTTTTGCTTTTCCTTTTTACTTTTCTTTTTTTTTTTTAAAAAAGATAAGAAAGAAGGGCATCCTAATGCACTAAGCTCCAGCTATGCGCGGGTTCGGGAAAGGCCGAACCACAACAGTTTATTGTACGCAGCCTTAATTACTCTGTATTAATTTCTACAAGAGGTTGTTTGCTCGAACTCGTAACCTTCTGATAACATGGCAATAACTTTACCAGCTACACTAAGGCTCCCCGTCTTTTTCTCTTCTTTAAGCATGTTGAAATATCATATTCAGTTAAAGGTCACAATCTTCTAAATATAAATATCAGGACAGCTGGTGGTAGTGCTAATCTTTGTACCAAAAAGGTCGTTTTCTTCTTGTTCATTTCTCCTTCTTTTTGACTATTCCATGGAAGCCCAACAACTGTCCAAATGGGAAGGCAAAGCCATTGCAAATCTTAAGGTTCAAAAGCTTAATAAGTATGGCCTCTCTTTGAAAATTTTTTCAACTTTCAAAAATTACTACCTACCATGACACTGTTACCAAGTGAAAGGTGGACTTACCCGTTGTTGCGCTAGAACCTTGCCACCTTCATCCGAGGTGGAGAAATTGATCATCAAGTGGTGTCACAAGAGGTAGTTGGCCGTTGACATCATCGAACAGTGTCTACCCTACGAGGTGTTAGACAATAACATGGGAATCAGGTCGTATGTAGCTACGTTTAAAGTATTGTCAATATCGGACGATATTGGTGATCATGAGCTTGGGTGCCAAATTGAATGGTCTTTCGTCGCTGATCCGCTTGATGGGTCGACCTTGGAATTTTTCTTGGGCTACGTTGACTCCTTCCTGCAAAGCATGGCTGAAAACATTGAGAAATCTTTAGAATCTACTTACGTAATTTTGGTAGCTCAGAAAGCTTATGAGGCTATGTTACATATGAAAAAGTAAATACTTAATTGTGTTCTTGGACAAGTAGTGTTACTCTGAGAATCTTCTAAGGGTAAGATTAGATTCTCGTCAAACTCTTTCCTTCCTCTTTGATCCGCCCAATTCTGTTTGAAATTTCTTGAGCTGACAAGAAGCATGCGAATTTGATATGCTTTATTGAAAAGAAAAAGAAGAATTAATTTTATTAAACATTTCACACAAAATACTGGAGTGGAGAGTGGTGATGTTTTGATGACATGTTCCATTGTCGCCTGTCGATGACAATGAGCGAGAATTATAAGGTATTTCTATCAATAATAAGTATAGTCCGAAGAATTCCCAAACTTGTTACTCAGTAACATCCCCATATCCTACTTGTGGAATTACACTGATCAGTTGTTGTTACTGTTGTGGTATTTGGGTTTTCTAGTTCCTAAAATCAATTGGAACTTACTAGCTACACTAATTACTAATAGAAACAGTATATGCATTGGCCTAGAATACCAGTATATATTTGGCAAATAAAGTAAAATAAATACTGGTAAGATGTCAATGGGGACAAAGTCAAATGATATGACATCATCTAAAGTGTATTATCGTTCGGATTATGTTTTTTTTTTTTTTTCTTCCATTTGGATTATGTTTAACTATTCTAAAAGGGAATTTCACCCCATTATGCCTCTTTCAAGTTTTACTACTAGATATTATACAAGCTTTGGATAATTGGAATCATCTTTGTGATTCCTTTTGGAGAAGCTGCTACTAAGCTGGATATCTGATCAAATAAATCACATAATAGCAGCTCTTAAAACCCCTGATCAATCAAAACACTAGCTATTTGCAAAGCTAGCACTGACTATACATATTTGCAAGATTGCCAACACCTAACTTCTTGTGCATCCAGTCAATGATATCCTGAGCAATTTCTTCACGCTCGGGCTCAAACAGAAGGTCATGCAAGAACCCATCATAAAGTTTAACGTCCTTGAATCCAGAAGCGGCCTCATTGTACAGATCTTGAGAAGCCAACGGATCAGTGACTCTATCAGCAGTTCCATGGAGGACTAAGAATGAGATGGTGACAGATTTGAAATTCCGCATAAAGTAAGAGGAGATGCGCAGAATCTCATGGCCTGTCCTAACCCTCAAGGGTCCAGTATACACTAGAGGATCGGAATACTTGGCCACCAGTGCTGCAGGATCCCTTGAAACAGGAATCCCCCTCTTGTGAGAACCTTTGAACTGGTACCTAGGTGCAACCGAAGAAAAAATTGGTGCCACCGCCTGCATTTTGATAATGAACAGAAAATTAAAGAGTTGCCTGGGAAGAAGACATTTCTGAACAGAAAGTCATCTAAAGCAGACAAATATAACCATGTAATTTCATAAAAAAGGAGGTTTCTTACCGTAACAATGGGATTTGCAGGTTTCACACGCAATGCTGGTGAAGTCAATATGATGCCCTCTAGCATGTTTTCAATGTGAGTATAAGAAGCTGCCTATGAAAGGGAACATATTATCAATAGAAGGTACTTCACTTCAAAGCCTTACCTTTAATACCACTGCTCCTCCCGTTAAATGACCAAAGAGGAAGCATGGTACATCAGGATTCTCAAACATGACCTTCTCCAAGAAAGCCCCCTGTATAAATGGGAGAAGAAGTTAGGCAATCTGGTGAGCCCTATGGAAGAGACTAAGAGCCCATTTGAATTGGCTTATTTTAAGTGCTCTTAAGCCAAAATGGTGTTTAAGTCATTTTGTAGTGTTTGGATAAAGTAAAAAAGTGCTTTTAAGAACTTCTTTTTAAGCAAAAAATAAAAAATAAAAAAATAAGCCAAAAGCAAAAAGCTAGAATTCCTAACTTATGGCTTTTGACTTAAAAGCCACTTAAAACAAGCCCATCCAAATGGGCTCTAAGACAACAATGAGGGAATGATGCATGTAAATGGAGATCACATCTTCAGCTTGTCAATGACGAATTGATATCCAGTTCAAGAAAAAGATATGGAACTGAATATTCAAGGCAAAGAGTTTCAGATATATAGGAGACATGGAAGATGAAATATTAAAACAGGAACCAACTTGTCACGACCCCAACCCCGATCGTGATGGCGCCCAACACATTGCTAGGCAAGCCCGACCAACAATCAATCTCAACCCTTTTCTTTATAAAATTCATTACCAATTAATAGGGTTTAAATATCAATTTAACATAGATAGAAGTCTGAAAACAATATATTAAACGTGCGGAAGTCATAATAACATCACTACATAGCCCACCGATCCGGTGTCACAAGTCAAGAGCCTCTATTACAAGTTTTAAGCAACCTAATACAGAGGTAGTCTAAGAATACTGAAAAGTAAAGAGATAGAAGGAGAAATCGGGTCTGCGGACGCCATGCAGCTACCTCGATGACCCCGGTGAATACTGGACAGCAAGAAAGCTCCCTCTATGCCTCGGGAACACCTGGATCTGCACACACGGTGCAGGGAGTAATGTGAGTACTCCGACCCAGTGAGTAATAATCATAAATAATGACTGACAGAATGAAAACACGTAAAAGCACTAAGCAGTTCTATATCGAAGCAGAAAAATAACTTAAAGCAGTAAAATAGTGACGAAATCAGGTGAAATCTCTTTAAATCAGGTAAAACAGGTAGCTTATCAGGTAATTAACAAATATAAATCCGATCCTCGAGCACAGTATCCAGTAATTATTACTTATCTTCAGCACTCAATCCATATATTTCTCACAATAACCGAAATCAAAATATCTGCTGCGGCGTGCAGCCCGATCCGCACATCGCTGTGGCGCACAACCCGATCCATATAAATAGTTGACTGCGCTCACTGGGGGTGTGCAGACTCCGAAGGGGCTCCTACAGCCCAAGCGCTATATTGTTGCGGCGCGCAGCCCGAACCACACAAACATTTGCTGCGGTGCAGCCCGATCCATAACACACATATATATATATAATCCTCACTGTTGGGTTGTGTATTCTTATAGACGTGATTTCTAAACAGGTGCACAGTTTAGGGAATCTGATATTGCATGATGATTATTGAGACTACATGTTATAAGTTATTGATCCTATAGACATGATTGCTAAGTGATTTAGGATTCCAGCATCATAATGGTAACACAATAATTTTGACGTATTAGAATGTCACAAGTCTTGCAAACATGATATCTAGTCGTTGTGTGATTATGCAGTAAAATGGTTCGAAGACATAATGTTAGCAACATTAATAGAACACCCTATAGGAAGGATTTCTAGCAATTGGCAATTATACTTTATTTAATAACATTTTATCCTTATAGGCATGATTTCTAGGCGGGTGACAGTATAATGAGAATAACAGAAATGGAATCTAATCTTAGTATATTCCTATAAGTATGATATCTACGATAACATTATAAAGAGCAAGCATCAATGTAATCCTATAGGCATGGTGTCTATGTGAACATGCTGCAATTGAAGGATTGATCATTTTATTTCCTATGGGCATAGTTTCTAACAAACACGTGGAAGCAAAATGTGTTAAATGAATTGCACACCTATAGACAGGTTATCTATCAAACATATAGAGGCAGAATATATCAAATGAGTTAAACACCTATAGGCAGGTTATCTAGCACACACAGTAGTAGAACGTGATCGAGCAAATTCAATACCTACACCTGGCCAGGCCAGGCCTTCAATTTCAGTCCACATAGTTCACAATAGCCTAGAAGACAATCATCATAGCCAAAAACCTGTAGCTATCAAAGATTCAGAAAAAAGCAATCATATCACAAGCCCATTGGCTTATTCGGTAAGAGAAATGGGATAGAACTGAGCAATTAGGAAAAATATAGCAAGGAACCTTGGACCCTAGTGCGTCAGAGTTCCCAAGGGCTTCAAGAACCCAGGGCAGTGCTCACACTAGGGTGCTTAATAGAGGAGATTCAGGGATAGACTGGGGATCAAGTCCTAGTGTGTCAGAGTTCACAAGGGTCTCAATTGGACCCCGAGCAGTGCTCACACTAAGGAAGTCAGAATAACTTAAGTGATAATGAGGGAGGGTGGACAGTAGCTGAGGGACAGAACATAGTCAAGTTGAGCACATAGAGCAAATAGCCAAACAGGCTCTAGGTTCTAACAACAGACTTAGCAAAAATTCAAAGAACAAGTTCAACACCTAGTGCATAAGTAGTGTCACATTAACAAGCACGTTTGCAGGATTGGTATGCACAGACTCATAATAAGGAAAATGTTCAGATTATGTTAAGTATGTTCTAGTGTTACAAGAAAGAATCACATTGATTGGCAATAGAACTTAGACAGGGTGAGAACAGATTATTGCAACTACTGAAAAGTTAAGACATACTAGAAGCATACAGGATCAAACATGCTACCTATGCAGGATATCACCATAGCAAGTTCAGAATAGGACAAGAAGCAGACTTGTGCCATATAGTTAATGACTATATTCATCAACTAATCTATTAAAAGGGATATGAAAGCATGCCCATGTAACAATATTGATAGCAAATTAAACACAAAAAAGGAGGCTAAAATGCAAAGGTTCTTAACATCAGCAAGTTGCAACACATATGCTAGATGAGCTTGAAAAGAAATTAATCGACTCAAACTAGGTTCAGGCATGTCTCAGATTACTAACATAATGAAGTTAACGTTTAGAGAAACCTAAAGTTGAAGTCAAGAAATAAAAATTGCATGCAAGAACAACCCAGAAAACACATTAAACTACAATCTCTAGAAGTGAAAATATGCGCAAATGACAGACAAATAGGAATAAAATGACAAAAGTTCAGCAACTCACCAGTTAAGCGAAGAACAAGAAAGAACAAAGTCAACAATAGCAAGAACCCAGAATTTCTGGCCTTGGCTTTCAGCCGGCCAGGAACCAAAATATAGAACAAGAGTATTTAGAGAACAAAGAGCAATAACATCAATTTTTAGTAAACATTAACGATTTCATTCTTTTCTTAAAGGGGAATAGGGAGGGGTTTATATAGTAGTAGAAATTAAACAAGTAAACAAGGAAACATTGTAAAATCAACATAAATAAGGAAGCCACAGCATGCAGAATCAATAAAAATCGGATTTTAGGAAAAATAGGCAAACCCTAGTTTTAGGGAATACAAATATCAACGGAATATACACACTGTAGCATAAGATGAATATAGACACAAATAACACTAAAAATTAGAGAATCGAACTAATCTTTGTATGATCTAAAGGGATTTGAAAACCCTAATTTAGGGTAAGTAAGAATCAACATGAGATATAGCAATATTCGTACATACAATAGAGCATATAACGAATATGGACGAAATAATCAGAAAAATCAAGGATCTGAACCATTTTTGGTTCGATTCTTGTGAGATATGCTTGCCATGTTTAGGCAAGCAGTATAGAAAAGGATCTAGTTCTAGGGAGAGATCATATATGACAAGAAATGGCCATAGAATCCCATGTCTGGTGGGATTGGGAGAGTGATTTGGGGAAGACGACTAGGGTTTAGGTTTGAGAGATGAGAGGATTCAAGGGTGGCGGACGGTGAAAAATGATTTAGGGTTAGGGGTTTGGGTATAATTAAAAGGGAGGGTGTAATGTGGGTCGTTGATCTCTAAGATCAACGACCACAATTTAAAAAGGGTTTTGGGTCGGGTGGTTTAAACGGGTCGTGACTGGGTATTAGATAGGGTTGTTTGATCTTGGGCCAGGGGTATTGGGCTGAGGTATTGGGTAATTGGGGCTAGATTATTAGGTCCGAAATTGATTAAGAATTTAGGCTAGTTTTTAAATATCCAATATTTAGCAAGAAATAATTGATAAAAATAATTAAAAAATATTATTTGTGCAATAAAATGATTAAAATTAATTACTTAACATTTTAGAAATGTAAAAAGTCACTTTGTGCATAAATAATGTAATTATACATTAATATGGGCTATTATTGCAAAATTGTGCATTAGCCCTTAAATGCAAAATGTAATTATAAAATGCACCGAAGAATATTTAAAACATCATGTTGGTATAAATTATAGGTAAAGATGATTAAATCATCTTAAAAATAATTTGCAGGATAATTACTATATTTTTGTATAATAAAATACTGAAATAAATTGATTTAAAGTCTTAAAAAATTATGGAAAATTATGAAAAATACTTGTATATGATAACAAACAAAATGATAATGCATATACACTATTTCGAAAGTAAAATATGAGGGAAAATTGGGTATCAACAGCTGCCCCTCTTTACCCGGGAATGATGAAAGAGTTGTCGGGTAAAGAAATGGTGATTGATTTTGACCGAATGGGATCGTATAAAAATAAAGGCCGAACTCTGATTTTTTAGTTTCCTACATATCCCTGGTTTTATAGTAGTTCTTGAACCAACGGTGAATGAAACCGATAAAGTTGTTATATGAGTGGTTGTGTGTTTCGGAAAGGGTCCTTTTGGAAAGGATAGTATCGGATGAATTTATGCGGAATTATGAATGTGAATTTGAAACATAACGGATATGTTATAGAATAAGTATCTGAATAGCCATAAAGAAAAGTGAGTAATTGATGAGAGTGGGTTACGTTCAAAACATTTGCAAAGTGTGAACGTTGTGAACGGAAACCGGAGCGAAGGTTGCTACCGTTTGAAGAATGGTTACCCCTGGATTACCTGCAAAACGTAAAACACGATGCATGCCAATTTATATGGGTTATTGTGACAATTTAAACATGATGCAAATTCCCTTTGGACCATGAAGGTTGTCTTTGGACGGTGAGGATGATGTCTTTAGACCATGACGTCCCGGGCCATCAATCATGAGATAAGGGATTCGCAGGCCATGACATGATATTCTTGGGCTATGAGAATGATGCCTCTGAACCATGATGCCTTTGAATAATGATGTGCAATATTGAGAGATCCTCATTCCATGACATGCGTCTTCAGGCTATGAGGATGATGCCTTCGGACTATGACGCCTTTGGATGAAAATGGCGATGTTTCAGCCCATGGAATGCAAAGACATGACACCGGTTCATATAAGAAGCGAAACAAGACATAGCTTAGTCTTGCATGAGATTGGGGCAAATCTTAGCCCCTGGAAGGAAAAATAATGCTGGATTTCAAGTAGCATAGTATTCGGTGTTGAACAAGGAAAGGCAGAACTTAGCCTTATGTAGTTGCGGAGGCAATGCTTAGCCCAATGTGAGAAAAGGAGATACTGCTTAGTCTTATGCAATGGAAGGCGATGCTTAGCCTTATGCAATTAGGTAGGCAGGGCCTAGCCTCATGCAAGAAGAGGAGACAGGGCTTAGTCTCATGCAATAGGAAGACAATGCTTAACTTTATGCAATTAGGGAGGCAGAGCTTATCCTCATGCAAGAGGAGGAGACAATGCTTAGTCTCATGCAGAGGAAGGCATTTCTGAGCCTTATGCAATTAGGGAGGCAAGGGTTAGCCTCATGTAAGAAGAGGAGACAATGTTTAGTCTCATATAGTGGAAGGCAATGCTTAGCCTTATGCAATTAGGGAGGCAAGGCTTAACCTCATGCAAGAGGAGGAGACAATGCTTAGTCTCATGCAGTGGAATGCAGTGCTTAGACTTATGCAAATACGGAGTCAGGGCTTAGCCTTATGCAAGAGGAGGAGACAATCCTTAGTCTCATGCAGGGGAAGGCAGTGCTTAGCCTTATGGAAATAGAGAGGCAGGGCTTAGCCTCATGCAACAGGAGGAGACAATGCTTACTCTCATGCAGGGGAAGGCAGTGCTTAGCCTTATGCAATAGGGAGGCAATGCTTATCCTCATGCAAGAAGGGGAGACAATGCTTAGTCCCATGCAGAGGAAGGCAGTGCTTAGCCTTATGCGATTAGGGAGGAAAGGCTTCGCCTCATGCAAGAAGAGGAGACAATGTTTAGTCTCATGCGGTGGAAGGCAATCCTTAGCCTTATGCAATTAGGGAGGCAGGGCTTAGCCTCATGCAAGAGGAGGAGACAATGCTTAGTCTAATGCAAGGAAAGACAATGAGTGATAGCAGTGTATTTTCTTATCTGGAGACATGTTTGCATTTGGCGACCTTGTCGTTATGAAGATAACGATTTTGATATGTGTATACGTGTGAATGCTCCTATTATGTTTATTGTGTGTGCATCCAAAGAAAAATCGTGAGCTTCGCGGGGAAGGTTGGTTCATGCCTTCGTCTGCTTGCTTTGCTCTGGAGATCCTGTTCGAGTTACCCTGGGTAATATCTGGCTGCCATAGAAATAAAGTTTTCAAATGAATATGCAAGCACTTTGATAAACACAGTTTTAAAGAGCATGATAGTATGCAATATCAAATAAATTAGATGAACCAATAACTGCGACACTTTTAGAGACATTGCAGCCTCCTTGCACTAGAACATTGAGGGTCCTTCTCAAAATTCTGCCCTAGTTTATTAAGCGATTTTTTGACAGTTCTGCATATGACGAAGTTGGCTGGACTTGCTTCCTCTTCAAAATTCTGCCCTTGTTTCCTATCATGGGGAAAATGAAGATTTTATTAAGATGTTACCGAAGGGTTGCCTACGTTTCCCCTCTTAAATGGGAATCAGGTCAAGCGTAGTTCAGTTACATCAAATTAAGAAGTGCAAACAATCCTAAATATGGTATCTCTTGACTGCGTCTAGATCAATAAGCTTTGGCCAAATTTCTCCGTCCATTTCGGCAAGTATGAGTGCTCATCCTGTTAGTACTCTGTGAAGCATGTAGGGCCCTTACCAATTAGGTGAAAATTTCCCTTTGGCTTCATCTTGATACGGGAAGATCCGCTTCAGTACCAGCTCTCCCGGTGCGAACTGTCTGGGTCTGACCCTTTTGTTGAATGCTCTGGACATTCTGTTTTTATGAAGTTGACTATGGCATACCGCGTTCATTCTTTTCCCGTCAATTAGAGCTAACTGCTCATAACGTGTTTGTATCCATTCTGCATCACCGAGTTCTGCTTCTTGCATAATTCTCAAAGAAAGAATTTTAACTTCGACGGGAATGACAACTTCAGTACCGTAAACCAACATGTCGGGAATTGCTCCGATTGATGTGCGGACTGTGGTACGATATCCCAATAAGGAAAATGGTAATTTTTCGTGCCATTTCTTGTGGTTGTCTACCATTTTCCTTAGAATTTTCTTGATGTTCTTGTTTGCTGCATCCACGGCTCCATTCATTTGAGGTTTGTATGCTGTGGAATTATTATGCTTGATTTTAAAGGTTTCACACATAGCATTCATTAAATCGTTGTTGAGATTTGTAGCATTGTCGGTGATGATGCATTCTGGTAGCCCGAATTGGCAAACAATACGATCCCTGACAAAATCTGCGACTTTGTTGGTTATAGCCTTGTAAAATTGTAAGGCCCCGTGAAAATTTCTACTCAAAACCCGAGAGCTCGTAGTGCCAAGTTAGAAATACGTGTTAAAAGGAATATGCATTAAAAAGTCAAGGAATAATGTTTTCCAGAAAAGTGCGATTCTGCGGTCCATTATGCGACCGACAGGTTACAGGCAGGTCCGAAAATTGAGAAATAAGGAAATTTTCTCCATAAAGGTGTTATGGCGAAACCAGCAGGTTGAGGAAGCCACTTGGGAAGCCGAGGAAGAAATGAGAAGGAAGTACCCACATTTGTTTGTATAGCCATGTAATAGCATTCATCCATTTGGTCCCTATGAACTATGTATCCTTGATTTGATCTATGTAAAACTATTCTGTTTTGTTTTGGTTATATGATTGCCTATGCGGCCATGGTTAGTATTGTACAGGTTATGTTGTGTCTATGGAATATGTATATGCTGTTAGGATATGTTCTGGGGCTCTCTGACAGGTGGATAGGCCCAGGTACAAGGGAAACACTGGAGAAATTTCTGAAAATTTAAGGAGTTAACCAAATTTGGGTCTACTATATTGTTTCGTGTTGTGAAAAAGCTGAGGTTTCATAAAGATTGCCCATGAGTGAACCTTAATCCTCATTCGAGGACGAATGATCTTAAGTGGGGGAGGAAGTAAGGCCCCGTGAAAATTTCTACTCAAAACCCAAGAGCTCGGACCCTTTGGACTGACCTATGCATTGAAAAGTCAAGGAATAATGTTTTCCGGAAAAGTGCGATTCTCCGGTCCAGAATGCGGTCGCGTAATAGGTATGCGGACCGCATAGTCGGCGCAGAGTGAAGCAGTGTGTTGGTCAATTTTGAGGTCAACTATGCGGCCGATTATGCGATCGCATACTCGATATGCGGGCCGCATAGTCATCACATAATTCCATTGGGGTTTTGTAAAGGGCACTTGTGCGGTGCATTATGCGACCGCAGAACAGGTATGCGGACTGCATTCCTGTCTCATACCCAGGCAAATTGTTTAGTTTTATTTTTGCGGTCCATTCTTCGGGCCGCATGTTCACTTTGCGATCGCAGATCTGAGTCGGGGCTCCTATTTTCTAATTTTTAAACCCGACCCCATCCTATTAAAAACACCCCATCCAACTTTCTCTATGTTATATTTACTGAAATTAGAGTGAGAAAAGGAGCTTCTAGAGAGAGAGGGAAAGACCTTCATCTAATCCCCACCCAACTCTTACCCCAAAATCTTGAAGATTGTCAAGAGAGTTGCTAGGTCTTCACCCTAAAAAGGTAAGAACTTGTTCCATAATCTGCAATTCCAAAACTTCTATTTAAACTAAGTGATTAACAATTGAGTTCTTGGGTAAAAAGGGCAAATAACCTTTCATGCATAAGAGATAATGGGGTATGGGGATGATGAGAACAAAAAAGACAACAATTGGAGTATAACATTTAAGAAATCTCTTTCAAAAAGGGACCTAAGATCATAATGCACACTTGGTGCTTGATAGTATACCTGAACGAGCTAAAATCTTAACCATGCCTCTAATTCTTGGTTCGATTTGAAATTTATGTACTATAGATTGAAGTACTAAGAGTCCCGGAATTTTTATAAGAATCAAGGAAAGCTTTGTTGAGGTATGTATGGCTAAAACCCCGTCTTTTAGAAATTGAGCTTCATCGGTGTTTGTGTGAATATGGTAAGATTAAAGTTGAATTGTTGTATTACTTATTATTTTACATGAATTGGTGTTGTAACCTTATATGCGTGAAAGATGTGTCTCAACATGATCAACGTGCTATCTTGATAACTTGAAAGGGGCAAAGATATGAATTATGTGTTGAAATGCTTAGACCTTAAATTTAGCTTGAAGTTGCATTGTTGTGCCACCTACGGGAAGTCTTATATATGCTTACAATTTAAATTGCTCTTGTGTGCACATACTGTCCTAAATGGCAAAGCCAATATTGAAATTGGGAACGATGTAAAATGCGGCCTAGTGCCAAGAATGATGTGATAGGTTGTGGCCCTAAGTGCCTATGAAATGATATATGTGAAATGAAATGATTAATGAGAAGGGAACAATACCTTGATAAGGCGGCCTAGCCGATCGGTCCGAGATCGGACTCCACTCAAGATAGTGGCGGTATTGTGAATGAATTCCGGAAAAAGGGAAAATGAGATTGTGATTGAAGTAAATGTCTCAGATGAGGCAACCTAGCCGATCGGGTCGAGATTGGAATCCGCTCAAGATAGCGGTGGTATTGTGAACAATGATGAATAGTGCGAAATGCCCCAAACTAAAAGCTATGGAAAAATGATGTGAAAGTTGTAGGATTCTTTTATTTGATAATGTGGTGATCGTTTGAGTTATACTCGTAATTTCTTATTCTTGTATGAAAGTTCTTTCTAACTAGATGGTGTTTAATTATACATACTAGTACTATTCCATGGTACTAACGTCCCTTTTGCCGGGGGCACTATATTTTTAAATGAATGTAGGTGGTTCTATAGCAGACAATGCCGATCGCGCATAGCGGAGTGTCCTCCTCTTGAAGTCTTGGTGAGACCCTTTTTTCTTCAAGGGGGTTATGTTGCACATCTTTTGTTGTAGACTTCCACTTTTGAGGTACAACCGGGGCCTTGTTGCCAACGTTGTCTTAATTTGTCTTTCGTATCCATGGAGGCTCCGTAGACGTATGTGTGGGTTATGTATGGGTGTTGGATGGGTCTATGAACTATGTTGTAACTCTAAAATCTGGTTTCTCTAAATTGTAGCTGTATAAAATCTTGGAAACTTAGCCATGATTTAAGATTTGTGATATAAAAATGAACTAACAATGTTGAACGCTCAAGTTTGCTATTGTCTAATTAATCGAAAGCCGGATTCCTTTATCATATTGAGTTGGGTAGAAAGTGTCAATAAGGCTTGCTCAGTTGGGTTCAATCGATGAGCGCCGGTCGCGCCTCCCGAGGTTGGGGCGTGACAAAGATGCAACCTCAAATCATTTTGTGAAGTAGTCTATGACCACTAAATTGAACATGTGCCCGTTTGAAGTGGCGGGCTCGATCGGACCAATGACATGCATTCCCCAAGAGGCTAAGGCCATGGTGCACTTTTTGCATTGAGTTCATTTGGTGGTACCCGTATCACATCTGCATGTACTTGGCTATGATGACACTTTTGAACATACCTAATGCAATCTGTTTCCATAGTCATCCAAAATTATCCTACTCTTAATATCTTCTTGGCTAAAACGAAACAGTTCATGTGTGGTTCGCAAGTTCCGGCATATACCTCTTCGAGCTGTTTGGAAGCTTCCTTGGCTTCAACGCACCACAATAATCCTAGGTCTGGAGTCCTTCTATATAGAATTCCTCCGATGTGGAAGAAATGGTTGGACAATCTTCGGATTGTTCATTTCTGACTGTGATTTGCATGCTCCAGGTATTCTCATTTTGCCAAGTATTCCTTGATATCATGGACCCACAGATTCCCATCCGTTTCTTCTTCAACATGAGCGCAATAAGCTGGCTGATTATGGAGCCTTACCGGAATAGGGTTGATGAAATTCTTGTCTGGGTGTTGTATCATGGAAGATAAAGTAGCCAATGCATTGGTGAACTCATTCTGAATTCTCAGAACATGTTTGAACTCTATCATGGTGAATCTCTTCATCAACTCTTGCACATGATATAAATAAGGTAATATTCTGGTATTCTTTGTAGCCCATTCTCCTAGAAACTGATGTACCAGAAAGTTTGAATCACCAATTACCAGCAACTTCTAGATATTCATGTCAATGGCCAAATTGAGCTCCAAGATGCAAGCCTCGTATTCTGCCATATTGTTTGTGCACGGAAACCTGAGTTTTGCAGATACTGGATAATGCTGACCTGTCTCTGACACCAAAACAACTCCAATACCCACTCTTTTGGAATTTGCAGCCCCATCGAAGAACATTCTCCACCCGTCGTAGGTTTCGGTGATATCTTCCCCTACAAATGATACTTGTTCATCGGGAAAATACGTTTTCAGTGTTTCATATTCTCTTCCTACAGGATTTTTTACAAGATGATCTACTAGTGCCTGTTCTTTGATCGCCTTCTGAATCACATAGACAATATCAAATTCACTCAACAATATCTTCCATTTTGCTAATTTTTCTGTAGGCATTGGTTTCTGGAAAATGAATTTTAGAGGATCCATCCTTGATATGAGATATATAGTGTAGCTATCCATGTTAGGGCGTAGCAGGTGCGTTCCAGCATTGAATATTGTGCTTCATAGGGTGTGAACTTCTTACTTAGATAATATATGGCATGTTCCTTTCTTCCTGTCTCGGCGTGTAGTCCCAAGACATAACCGAAAGCTCCATCTCGTAGGATAGAGTAGCAGAGGTCTACCAGGTTTCGGCGAGACCATGGCTGGTGGTGTTGACAGATATTCCTTGATTTTGTCGAAAGCTTTTTGACATTCTTCAGTCCAACTTGTTGCAGCATCTTTCTTCAGCATTTTGAAAATTGGCTCACAGATCACGGTCGATTGTGCTATGAAGCGGCTGATATAATTGAGACACCCCAAGAAGCTCATCGCATCTTTCTTGTTCTTTGGTGGTGGCAAATCCTTGATATATTTGACCTTTGACGGGTCTAATTCAATCCCTCAACGACTGACGATAAAGTCTAGCAATTTTCTGGCAAGGACTCTGAAGGCACACTTTGCAGGATTCAGTCTCAGATCATACCTTGGAAACCGATTAAAAAACTTCTCAAGTCTGTTATATGATCTGTGCTTCTTCTGGATTTGATGATGACTTCATCCACATACACCTCTATTTCTTTGTGAATCATGTCATGGAAAATAGTCGTGATATCTCTCATATAAGTGGGTCCAACATTCTTCAGGCCAAACGGCATCATTTTATAACAATACATCCCCCACGGAGTGATAAAGGCTATTTTTCGGCATCTTCTTCATCCATCCAGACCTGATGGTATCCCGCGAAGCAATCCACAAAGGATTGGAGTTCATTCTTTGCACAGTTGTCGATCAATATGTGTATATTGGGTAACGAGAAATCATATTTGGGACTCGCTTTGTTTAAATCCCGATAGTCAACACATGCTATGACCTTCCCATCCTTCTTCGGAACTGGCACGATGTTAGCTAAAAAAGTAGGGTATTCGACCACTCTGAGAACCTTAGTTTTGATGTGCTTGATGACTTCCTCTTTTATTTTCAGACTCATATCCGGCTTAAACTTCCTGAGTTTCTGCTTTACAGGCGGACACATCGAATTGGTAGGTAGTTTATGAGCCACTATAGACGTGCTCAAACCAGTCATATCATCATAAGACCACGCAAAGATATCAGTAAACGGGTGTACTCTTCTTCCTCTGATGGTGACAGGTGAATGCTTATGCAAGTTTCTTTGACTGTTTCGGAATCTCCCAAATTGACTATCTCGGTTTTGTCCAAATTGGTCTTAGGATTTTTCTAAAAAATGTCCACCTCTCTAACAATTTCCTCAAGTATTATATCTTCTTCTTCTATTTCCTCTTAATCACTATCCTTATGTTGCGTTGTCTCATTACATGTCACAGTCATTGGTTCATCTGGATAAGTAATAATAATGCTGTGGAGAGAAAATGTAAAGGATAATAATAAATACTAAAATAGCAATGCATTAGATAAATATTGAAAACATTAAAACGAGTACGGCTCGATGACTCGAGCAATTATTTCAAACGAAATACGTCTATAAAAAATATTGAAAAATTCTTAAATGCCGAAAATTGCTTTTAAAAATAAATCATGCTAATTGCTAGGCTACCCAGGAACTCGACGGGCCCGAGACGGTGCAGCAGTCCAGTTCTTCAGAACAGCTCCCTTTCCCATGGTCTGAATTGTAAGGTCTTCCTCTTCCTCCCCCTCAACTATTGCATTGTAGTCCATGTTTTCATCGTCCAGAAATAGATTCCTTAGGCTAGCTAAAGCTTAATATTCTTTAGATCCCCATATCATGACATCCTGGTGAAATGTCTGGTGCAGATGTGGTATTGGTTGCTTAAGTGGATAATAAGGACCACGGCACGATGGCGAACAATTATGATACTTGTGCCAGGTGTATTCATATCCAAGCCCAAAAGTTGTGCTGTGACGCTTTAGCTGTATCGGTTTAGTGATCCCCTGGAGATTCTTACCGAGACCCTTATTGGGTTCATACCCTGTCCATGACAAAATGCTTTCAATCTTATTGCTCCACCATTTTTCTTTCTTAATTACATTGACGCGCACGATGCAATGGTACGTTTCTCCACCCAACTTCCTTCTATTCTCGACAACCGGAATAGTTTGATTATTGTAAATGGGATTACTTTCATCCCGGTGGATGATTACTTCCTGATAATTCCATTCAAACTTCACGGCCTAGTTTAGCATAGAGGTTACGACTCCAGCAGCATGTATCCACGATCGTCCCAACAACAGATTGTTTGTGGCGAATATGTCCAATACTTGAAATTCAACGTCAAACCATGTCGGGCTCATCTGTAAGCATGGGTTGATTTCCCCAATCGTGGCCCTTTGGGACCCATCGAATGCTTTCACGTTCGTTATTCCTGCTCGTATCTCATGCAAATGTTTACCCAACCTCTTCAAGGTAGTCAATGGGCAAATGTTGAGACTCGAACCCCCATCTATCAGGACCCCAATTTAGCTGTATCGGTTTGGTGATCCCTTGGAGATTCTTGCCGAGACCCTTGCCGGGTTCATACCCTGTCCATGACAATATACTTTCAATCTTATTGCTCCACCACTTGTCTTTCTCAATTGCATTGACACATTCGATGCTAAGGTACATTTATTCACCCAACTTCATTCTATTTTCGACAACCGGAACAGTTTGATTGGTGTAAATGGGATTACTTCCGCCCCCATGGATAATTACTTCCTGATGGTTCCATTCAATCTTCAGAGACTGATGTAGAGTGGAGGCCACGGCCCCAGCAGCATGTATCTAAGGTCATCCCAGCAACATATTGTATGTGGCGTATATGTCCAACACATAAAATTCAGTGTCAAACCATGTCGGGCCCATCTGCAAACATAGGTTGATCTCCCTAGTTGTGGCCCTTTGGGACCCATCCAATGCTTTCACGTTTATAGTCCTTTCTCGTATTTCATGCAAACCTTTACCCAACCTCTCCAAAGTAGTCAATGGACAGATGTTGAGACTCAAACCTTCATCTATCAGGACCCTGGCGATGAATTTGTCCTTATACTGTACCGTGATATGAAGTGCTCTGTTTCCTTCGGGCGGCAGTCTGTCTTCGTGAAAAGTGATCTTGTGGCTTTCTAATACTTGCCCTACCATATTATCCATTTCTCCACTAGTGATATTATTAGGTACATAAGCTTCATTCAATACCTTCATCAATGCATTCCTATGTGCCTTATAATTTTGTAGAAGTGATAGAATGGATATCCGAGCAGGGTTTTGTTCAGATGATCAACCACTGAATACTCTCTTGCTTGCACCTTTCTCCAATGATCATCCGGGCCAGTTTCAACGATAGGTTTCTTGGGAATGGCTTCTTTACTTGTTCCTCCCAGATGCTCGGCCGTGTAAACCCTACCGGTCCTAGTCATACCTTGTGTTGCGCCGGTTTCTTCCATTTTCCCCTTTCCTTTCCTTATCATTTCTGCAGCATTGTCCCAGGGTATAGCTTTGTAGTGATAAGAGGGGTTAGGTGCTACCGTCACAGTGAAGGGTTTGGTTACTTCTACCTCAAATGGGGTTGATGCGGCTGATGGCGTTATTGTTTTAATCTCAAACGGAGTTAGCGTGGCTATTTCAACCTCAATCGGTGACTCAATCTGCACTATAATAGGTGTGAGAGTGACTTGAGGCATTTTAGGTTCATCCCCTTCACGAATGAGTCCAATTGATCCTTTCGGATCCCATTCTTCATCAGTTTTGACCACATTTACCCCCTCGCCCCTGTGATCTGGGAGAGGATTGTTGCAGACATTAGGTGCGGCCTCTTTTGCTTGTATAACCTTGGTGTCAATCAGCGTCTGGATCTTATCCTTTAAAGTGCGACATTCATCGATAGTATGACCCTTCATGCCTAAGTGGTAGGCACATGCCTTGTTTGGGTTAACCCACTGGGAAGAGTTTCCATGGCAACGACGAGAATGGGAGTGACATAACCGGCAGCCTTCAGTCTCTCATACAACAAATCAATGGGTTCAGCAATAGGAGTATATTGTCCGGGTGGTCTACGATCGAAATTTGGTCTGGGTTTTTGGTAGTTTTGGCGGGCTGGTGGTGGTGAGCGGTAATATGTTGGTTGGGTGTTATAAGTATGGTATGTGGCGGCAGATTGTTTGTATCTGGGAGGTGAAGGCTGATATATGGGTGGTGGTATTTGGTATGTGAGGGTAGACTTCGGACCTTGGGCTACCATTACTGCACCAACATCTTTCTTTTTATAGATACCTCTCGACGGCAAGGCTTTGTTTGTAGCTTGGAGGCCTCAAAATTAGTCACCATTCCACTTTTAATTCCTTCCGCTATTTTTTCTCCCACTTTAATGACATCGGAGAACTTATGGTTTTCAATAACCATCAACCATTTATAGTATTGTGGATCTTGAGCTTTGACAAAGATCTTATTTATCTGTTCTTTTTTGAGTGTGGGTCTTACTTTCGCAGCTTTTGACTTCCATTGATTAGCATACTCGCAGAAAGATTTTGTAGGCTTCTTCTTAAGATTCTGAATATAAAAGACGTCTGGCGCATTTTATGTATTGAACCCGAACCGATCCATAAAATCTAACGCTAAGCATACATAGTTACCCCATTTATTTGGGTTTTGACTGATGTACCAAGACAAGGCATCTCCAGTGAGGCTCCTAATGAACAACTTCATGCGGATTATTTAATCTTTACCAACCCCTACGAGCTTGTCACAATATGTTCTCAAATGTACCTTTGGATCACGTGTCCCGTCGAACATTTCGAACTTAGGAGGTTTGTAACCTTCTGGTAGTTCTACGTCCAGCTGGATACACAAATCTTCATAATTCCGACCTTCGATGCCTTTACCGCCTTCAACATCCTGGACTCGACTAGTAAGCTTCTTGAGCTCCTCTACCATGTTCTTGATAAACAGGTCCTTCTCGGCGGATTCAGGTATGTATAGGGTTCATTGTGGAGTGTGGGGTATTGTTTCCACGTATATGGGATTGCATTGATGGACTCCAGGAATTTGGGCATAGTGGTGGTCGTTGGTTGAGTTTTGGGGATCGGGGGTAGGTTGTGGTGCATTTTGAGGACTGTGGTAGGTGGTGGTTTGTGGATACTGGGTCTTATGGTTGATATCGGGGACGTTCAGGGTAAGTAAAAGATTTGCCAAGTTCCGGACCTGCTCAAGTTCCCCTTGTAACTCCAATATCTTCTGTTCTAACCGTAAAACCAAGTCATTATGTGTTGGAGTACTCCGACCGTCCGAAGTTTCAGCATTCTCTGGATGCATAGCGTTTTCTTTCCTGATACCACTCGTGTCATCCATTCTGGCTTTTCCCTTGCTTTTAGGATCTCTTGGAGAAGGAGGAGGTGGAGGACCTCTAGATCTGGAGTGGTATGCTGATAATGCCAGTATATACAAAACCAACCTTAGGGGATGGGAATAAACAAATAAAGAAAAGAAGAGAACAAAAGGGAAGCAAGTCAGTGAGGAGTATTAAAAGGATGTTTGCGGTATTTAAACACATATTGCGGAATTATAAATTCCCATCCTAACTTGTGGACCTGATTTGGAGAAAATCGATGCCAATAACTGTGTCATTTCATTAATATGATAAATGAACTAAATCTTTACTAAAACAACAATAATTATAAAGAGTCACTAATGGCAATTGCCTTATTACAACCAAAGTCTAAAACGAGTCTAGAAAGAAAGTAAAACATAATTCCTAATCTATTTGGTCCCATAAGGACCTTCTCTATGCTTGGCCTTCTTTGCTCCATCGATCAGATTCCCCAGGTCGCTCATGTCCAACAACAGATATGCCCTTGCTAGGAGCTCTCCTTCATTGCCATCCATATTTTGACAGCCTGCAACCCTCTTTCTCATTTTCCCTTCAATCTCCATCAACCCTTGCTCTAGATATTCCAACTTCTCTGTTGACTTAGTATTGATTTCTATCCACTCGTTCATTGCTTCCATATGCACTTTATTTTTTTTCAAATGCCCGGCTTCATACTCGAAAACCCTTTAGCGCAACATCCTATACTTGACTTGTGCTGCAGCAGCGTCTTCTATAACCCTATTTTTTTTAGATTAATCCCTGGCTTGAAATCTCCCGCTATATCATCTACCAACCATGATGGATAGAAGTGCACATAGCCGGCAAGATACCAATCTGGCTCGATGGTATCCTTCTCCACAATGATCTTATGATGCCATATGTTTTGTGCCTCGAAGTTGAATGGAATGGCGTTCCCATAGAAGTCTTCTTTGTACTGAACCATTTTGAAACTCGTGATATAACCTGTTTTCTCGCAGCTTGCCTCATAACTCAGATAGGAGCAAAAGAATAGATCCCCCTCAATCTGATTAGAGCACTATATGAGGAGTATCTCTCGACCTGATAATGAATTCACTATTAGGGAACCACTCAAACATCCAATGTACCTTGTCATCAGTCAATTTGCTGAAGAAGTGTGCCCAGCTCATTGCGTTTTCCGCTTGCGCAAATCTTGTTGGGATAAAAGTCATTCTCTTCGGATGGTGATAGGCTATGTGATCATTCCATGGTCGTCACGGAAGTTCTTGACGGTATTCTCCCCTCTGAAGGTGTTCCAACAACCATCCTTGCAGCAATAGATTGTAGCCCTTGAAGTGCCTACACCCCTTTTTGCAATGATCTAAAGCTCGGTACATATCAGCCAGAATCATAGGGACAACATTGTAAGTTTGCTCCTCAATCCCCTCCATCAAAGCCTTAGTGACCATAGCTAGGTGAGTGTGGATCCTTTCTCCTTGTATTGGAAATACCAGCATCCCCAGAAAACAGACAATGAATATAAAAACTCGGCGGTGAGTCCAACCCAAATAAGTGATGCAAACTTATCATGGTAAAGACGGTATGACTTGCTGTGTCCATAACGCTCATAAAGGAAATCGAATGGTTTATAAGACTTCTTCAGACATACTAAATCATCATTTTTCCTGAAACTCATCATTTTAAAGAAACCTCGAGGAGTGTGGTTCCGTTACCAACAAACCAGGACTATCCCATGGGAGCCCACTGAAACCTCCTATTTCTTATAATAGGGGAGTCATTTCTATGTCCCCAAAATGGAAAAGGGCTCTCTTCTAACCCCAGAACATGGTGGCGGCCTCGATTAACGCATTGTTTGGCTGAATGACTAACATAGAGGGTAAATTCCCGAGGACTCTTTTCACATGGTTTTTGTCACTTGGTGCGAGATTTTCACACCAATCTAGCAGCAAAGGTGGAATATTTTGAACAATGCCGAACTTGGGGACTTCGTGCCTCATTTCAGCAAAAAAAATAGAGTTAGCCCTTTCCCCTCTGAATTTGGCTATTTACACGTTAATGATCGACATATTGGAACATTTTCTCAAAATATTGCACAGATCATGATTGCGTCCATTGGAATTATGAAAATCCCGACGGACTTTGGACAAGGCTTGACTTAGCGAGTTGTTACGCGGACTGCATTCTAACCCATACTAGGTTTGGTCATGATGCATGCACAGTTAATATTCGAGTGGAGGTTTCTAGAAGAGTCTGGACCGGCTCCCTCAAGTGGACAACTTGAGAGGGAAAAGCACGGAACCATCGACTGCACCGCTGATCGACTAGTTTTACCGCAAATAAGCCTTTTTAAATTTAAATGGTGATTTAGGAAGAGCGTGGACACTCATCAAGTGCCTCTATGGTATTAATCACGCACGAATGGAATATGATGTGGAGCATGCTTTATGCAAAGATAAAACAACACGTTGTTAAATATTTTGCATGATGAAAACAGTGAATGCAGTATTGAATGAAATAAAAAGATACAAAAGAAAGAAACAAGGAATAAGTTAGTTCGCGCATTGTACAAATTGTAACAAAGTAGACAAGGGAGTGAGAGTGGGGAGAGACATGATGTAGGAATCCTAAAAATGTTTAAAGAAAAAGGCATGTTATGACCAAATTGAGCGAAGATATTTGCATGTAAATTCAAATAAAGGGAAAACGGGAAAAGGGTATTCATGTAGCAAATAAAAGGGAAAAGAGAGTGGGATATTCATGTAATAGCAAAGATAATAAAGGCACACTAATCAGAGAAGAATTGCCATGTTGTCCGGCCCTTTTTCTCGTGAAATCGGGTTTCGACACGTGACAACTCTTTTAAGGATGGTGTTAAAAGAGATAGTCGCCACCTAACGATTTTTACGGTGCGTTAGTGCACCTGTTTGCAAATAACTCAGGTTTAACCAGTTTGTGCCACCAAAGATTGGTAAGGGCTCGAAATTACCTTGAAGAGAAGGTGTTAGGCGCTCTTCGAGGTCCACAACTGTAGGTCCCAGCCAAAATCGAATTATATGAATTAGTCTATGTGATCAAATAAACAAAGAGAGAGCACCAAAATTTAAGAAGTTTATTATAAACAGATTTTAAACAGAAGGTACAACTATTTTTTATTCTAGTAGGAAAAGAAAGAAAGCGGGGGGAGGGGGGTCCTAAGTTTTTTTAGCCTAAAGGATCACCCCGTGCAACATAAATAATACTTCGTAACTCCCTTCAGATGGGGTGTTACTCGTATTATTCAGCGGGCACAGACTATCATCTACTGCTACCCGATTACTATCTTTAATTTGTTACCTACGGCGTACTAGTTCAATTATAACTCGTACCCTATGCATGCACTACCCATCCCGTGCCTACGGTCCAGGAGGCGTTTGGACCTCTATTTTGGGTGGTTCTAGACCTAACATAGGTAGCTCAAAATGAAAAAACTAGGCGACATACAAGACAAGTTGGACTTCACATAAAAGCAGTTAAGGGCTTAAGTTAGCCTCCACACTTAGACAACAAATACACGTGAACAAATGAGGCATTTGACAGTTTCAGAATTAAGCCGAGTTAAAGCCATTAAACTCTATAAGCATGATTTCTATGTGACTTTGGAATTCAAATAAGAAGGCAATTTCAAATGCGAGGTGTTATTTTAGAGGCATGCTTTCTAAATAACTATATATTTTAGGTAGTCTAGTATCGCGTAGTGATTATTAAAATTACGGATTATAAGTGTTTAAACCTATAGACATGATATCTAGGTGTAGTAGTTGGCAGTGATAAGCAGTGATAGCCATGGAAGACATTTAGAATTACTCAATTTGATCCTATAGGCATACTTTCTAACAGTGGCAACGAAACAGTGTTGAAAGTTAATATTAGCATTTTAAAAGCGAGTGGGATCATCCTATAGGCAGGATTTCTACAATTAGCGTTGAAACTAGTTTTTATCTCCTATAGGCATATCTCCTAAGTGAGTAATCATAACAAACAGCACATTAACCAATTAAGACCCTATACGCATGACTTCTAAAATGCAGATTTGTAAAGCATGAACTAATATAATACTATGATCATGGTATGTAGTGAATATGCTGCAATTAAAAGATTAGTCATTTTATTTCCTATAGGCATGATATCTAGCAATCATGTAGAAGCAGAATATGTGGAATGAATTTAACATTGAGGTCATATAGGCAGGTTGGCTAACACATATAGGAACAAAATATATTCGAGCAAATTAAACACCTATAGGCAGGATTTCTACCCGTTTCATGCAAACATTAGAATAGACCCATTTTTCCAGTTTTATTAACACCCCAATTATTATTACATTATTATTACAGGCCCAATGAATGAAATAAATTGCAAAGTTACAAAATAACTATAGTGGGCCTAAGAAAGGCCCAAAGTATACTTGACCAAGACAGGCCTTTGATTTCAAGTCTGCATAGTTCACAACAGCCTAGAAGTCATAGCCAGAATCCAGTAGCCATCAAAGATTCAAAAAAATAGCCATGTACACAAGCCCATTAGCTTATTCAGTAAGTAGAAAGGGGCAAAGTTGAGCAATGAGGAAAATGGCAAAGATCCTTGGACCCTAGTGCATCAGAGTTCCCAAGGGCTTCAAGAACCCAAGGCAGTGCTCACACTAGGGAGGTTAATAGAGGAGATTTAGGGATAGTGCATGTTTCAGTATTAGAGGGAATGATCAAAGACCCCAAATCCTACTGTATCAGAGTTCACAAATGCCTCAAATGGACCCCGAGCAGTGCTCACACTAGGGAAGTCAGTAACAAGAGCCTTGATAGCCTTGGCTTTCAGCCGGCTCAGAATGAGAACTCAAAAGAGCCCAGGTAACAAGTGAAAGAGAATAAACTAAGGTAGAGGGATAGCACTGGAGGATACAAACATAATCAAGTTGAGCACATAGAGCAGATAACCGAACATGCTTAGGTTTCAAAAACAGACTTAACAAAGTTTCAAAAGAGTAGGTTCAACACTTAATGCATAGGTAGTCACACGTTAACATAACAGGTTTGTAGGATTCATGTATACAGACTCATAGTAAGAAAATGTTCAAATTATGCTAAGTATAGATCATACTAATAGGCAACAAAATTCAGACAAGGTGAGAACAGGTCATTGCAAGAATTATGTAAGTAAAGCATGATTGATAACAAAACAAAACACCAAGGAGAGGCTAAAGTGTGTCAGGAAGTTGCAAGACGTAGGCTAGATAAGCCTGAAAAGAAACTGATTAACTCAAACTAGGTTTAGGCAAGTCTCAGATTACGAACATAATGAAGTCAAAGGTTAAAGAAATCTAAAACCGAAGTAAACCAATCAGAAATGCACATAAGAACAAACTAGAAAACATATTAAGCTACGATCTCCAGAAGTGAAAACATATGGAGATGACAGGTAAATAGGAATGAAGTGACAAAAGTCCATCAACTCACCAGTTAAGCGAAAAACAAGAAAGAACAAAGTTCAAAGTGTTCTGTATATCAACGCAGAGCAAGAACCTAGAATTTTTGGCCTTGGCCTTCAGCTGGCCAAGAACCAGAATATAGAACAAAAGTATTTAGTGAACAAAGAGCAACAACTTCAGTTTTTAGTAAACATTCACGATTCTAGTCTCGCTAAAGGGAATGAGGGGAGGGATTTATATAGTAGTAGAACAATCACATAAATAAGGAAGTATGAACAATCAGACAATAAAAATAACACATAAATCAATTAAAATCAAATTAGGAGAGTAAGCCGGTAAACCCTAACTTTAGGAAAAAAACAAATATTAATAGAACATTCACAAACGAAGTAGCACAAGATGAATAGAAACACAAATAGCACTAAAATCAGAGAATCGAACTAATTAAGAAAATCTGAAAACCCTAATTTATAGGGTAAGACAATTATAGAAAGAAAAAAATATAAAACAATTAATAAATATAAAATATTAATTATGAACTAAAATGATTTAAAATAATAACTTGACAATATAAAAATATAAAAAGATATTTTTTTGCATAAATATCGTAATTTTCATGAATAAGGGCTATTATTGTAAAATTGTGCAATTAGCCTAAAACAAAGCAAATGTAATTATAAAAAATACAATAAAATATTTGAAAAAATACATATTGGTATAAATGATGAATCTGAATGATTAAATCACCATAAAAGTAATTTGACGGATAATTATTGAATATTTATATAATTAAAATGCAGAAGAAATTAATTTAAAGCCTTTAAAATCATGAAAAATTATGAAAAATACTTGTATAGGTTCATATAGTAGATGATGATGCAAATATACTATTTTGAAAGTATATATATATATATATATATATATATATATATATATATATATATATATATATATATATATATATATTTATTTATAGAAATATGAGGAAAAAATTGGTCATCAACATTACTAATGACTCATTTAGAGATATTTATTTAACTGTTGTTACTTGACATCCTTATATGCTAGTTGGGAGCCCCAGATCCGTTATGTGTGCATGTTATCTTTTATTTTGATTATATGTGCAGCACTGTGGTTATTTGTGTTCCGAAAAAGCATGCTTACTGCTTTTCAACTGTTGATATCTGTGACTCATGTTATTCATGTTGTTAAATTTTGTTATTATACTTGTGTGGTAAGTATTTGAAAGCATATAGCCTCGTGACTACTTTTTCGAGGCTAGACTTGATACTTACAGGTTACCGATTGTGCTGTACTCATACTATGTTTCTGTACATATTTTTGTGCAGATTCTCAAGTAGGTCCTAGTAAAGATTCCTGATTTGGCTAGGAGTTCTCACGGAGACATAGGGTGAGCTGCCCTTCATGGATCTATTCCGAAGTTCCTGAGTCCCTATACCTTTATTGTCCATGTATATTGTATTTCAGATAGTTATTTACATTAATACTTAATCTTATTTCTGTAGTTGCTCCTGTACGTATGCCATCTAGTATTGGGGGCGTAGTGTGTTGAGTTTAGGTCGTGGTTGGGTTTTATCCGATATTATTATTGTTTTGAGGTTGTTTCCATATTTAATTATCATCTATCTTTGTTAAAAAATTAAAATAGACCTTATAGTTGATTTTGAGTTGGCTTACTTAGTAAGTTCGGCTAGGCGCCATCACAACCTTGAGGTGGAATTTCAGGTCGTGACAAAAAAATGCAAACTTTAGGACATAACAAAGTAGCACAATTGAGAAAGAAAGAAAGTGAAGTTTCCTAAAGACTTATAGCCACTAGAAGATAAATACAGACGTCTCCGTATTTATCCTCAATAATCTGCCAAGCTTGCTCATGACTCGTGAGGTCTATGCAGCGTAGGGCTCTAATTCCGGCTTGTCACGATCCAAAATCCCAACCAGGGGTTCGTGATAGCACCTAAGTACACTTTCTAGGCAAGCCAACACTTAGAAACAATAAGTAAAGAAATGTTAATAATAAACAATATTGTAATAAAGACAAAGAGCAAAATCTCATAGATATATAATAAGGCTACACCCCAACGCTATCAAATCCGCTTCCCAAAATTTAGTGATCATGTATCCAGGCTTGTACTTATTCAGTAGGTGCTCGTGCACTTATTCCACCTAGTTCTTAAGGGTTATATTATTTTGGTTGTGTTCTGGCCGTATTAGAACTGTATCAAATATTTTTACTGTTTTGACATAATTCATGTCTTTGTTTAGGATAAGACTCTCTTAGTTAATGGGATCTAGACTATATTTTTGTTGATTGTGAATTGGCTTGCTTAGCAAGTATGGCTAGGTGCTACCATCGGATCGTGACGTAGTCAATGGACCTAGGCATATAGGTCACGTAAAAAATGCACGTATGTGGAGTTATTAAGACTGACTTAAAAGGAAAAGTGAGAGATTTTGGACCATGTTCAAATACTATTGTTGAAATAGCAGCAAGAAATGGTGGGAATGAAAGAGAGGATACAACAAAGAATGCAGGAAGAATTTAATGCACAAAAGGATGCTATGGAACAATAAATTAAAATTAATGTCGTTGCACAACTTCAACATCTGAAATTAGGATTACGGCTTGATCTTAACATGCTAATGTTCACTGTTCGTTCTCCTAGAAAAGCTTCCTCCGTACAACAAGTTATTATCAACTAATCAATCATATATCTACATATAGAAACGATTAAGGTCAGTACGTACTCTAAATGTTACACCTCTTCTTCTCTTTCCTTCTTATTTTTATTCTCCTTTATTCTGCTGCTTCTTCTACCAGTGCTCTCTCTCTATAATTTTTTTCTTCTTCTTATTCTCTCTCCCTCAAGCAACTGAGTGATCTCGTACATGCATGTAACTTGTTTGGAAATATTTTTGAATGTAAAATTAGTCCGTTGGCAAAGTCTGAATAACCGAGAAATTCTAGGAAATGAATAGAAGCAGTGATACTAATTTATTGTAAGTGGTAAGTTGAATTGATACTGCTTTATTTCTTGTATATTAAATTGATACTAGTAGATACAGTAAAGATAACACTAATTGGACTTGCCTAAACTTGATGAATCTTATGCACGCTAGTTATTATATATGGATTGAGCAAAACATCTAATGTCATTCTAACATAAATGTATAGTTTATTAGAACTATGATAGGAGGTACAACAGGTTTTATACGCCTAAAGGCACAGTGAATCAAGTTGAATGTCATGTGCTGCTGCCTTTCTCTTTTTCTTTTTCTAATAAATTTTGGTTCAAGTTGAATATCATATTCTTTGTTTTCCTGATTCTTTGGACTAGAGCATTCATAGAATAAATTCTCCCGATTAGATTAAAAAACTTTTAATATAAGAGGTCAAATGGAAATTCAAATGTTCTAATTTCTACCAGCTCTAAGGTTAAAGGGATTCAATATGCTTCAACATGCTGAATTGACAGATTCTTTCTTTACTTTTTTAGTTTTTCACAAATGATCAGATATTAATTTATTAGATTTATTCAATTTTTCTATCTTTCTTCAGTTTCTTTTTAGTGGTTCTGGCTGAATGCATATATTTAAAAGTCTGGTTTGATGATTCGGATTTACTATTAAACTTTGGCTTCTTTATTTGTGCCTTATAATAGTGAACTTGTTTCTTTCTTCGGAAAGCTTTGTGCTTTCTGTGTTCTTCATTGAGTTCGTATATATAATGGACCATATCCACTTTTACAATAGTCAACCAACCTTTGAAGGGTAATGACTATATTTTCTATTTTGTAGATGGAGCAGATGAAGAAAGGGAAAGACAGAAGCACTTACTAGACCTTACTTAAGATGATTTTTGAATTACTGTAAATATTTTAGGAATATTTTGTTATCAACATATTTGAAACATACTCTGTCACGACCCAAAGTCCACTAGTCCTGATGACACCTAACCCAACCCGCTAGCTAAGCCAACTAATATCTATCCAGTTCCAATAATATTAATAAGACAATTAACCATAAATAAATTATCTCGATCTATTACAATTCCAAGGACTGGTAGTACAAATCATGAGCTTCTAAAAATAGAGTTTACAAAGCTGATATGAATTAAATACATCTTCTGTTTGAAATATACATAAACAGAGTTTTATAAATCTACGACTACCATGAACAAGAGGCAGTCACAACCGGAACGCAGGTACATCTTCCAATTCAGCTCCCATCGAATGCAGCAACATCGGCATCCGAAATCTGCACGCAATGTGCAGGAAGTGCAGTATGAATACAACCGACCCCATGTACTCAAAAAGTAACAAACCTAACCTCAGGTTGAAAGTAGTGACGAGCTGGAACATAGGTCGGGTCCAACACCAATAACCAACAGCAGTTCATACAATATAGAGCATATAAACAAGAAAATAATCTCATAGATGCAAATGTTTAGCATTTGCACAGTCTTCCGAAAACAATTCCGCTTTTCAAGAATATTAGTGAAACCCAATTCCTTTATCGAAATCATCAAAAAATTATGAGACAATTTGAAAACTGTGATTTTCCTGAAATATCTTTTCCATGATAAATAAAAATATTTCATTTCCTTTCCAAATAACAAGTGTGAAATACCACTCTATACCCACATATCAATGTGTGTAAAAAAAATCATGAATGATGTGATACCGTACAACATGAGAAAATGCGTCTCTACGTATGTATGCCATATATGAATGACAATGCCATGTATCTCAGAGATGAATCATGTACTCACACTCTTAGAGTACGAACCTCACTGTATCACACTTTTCACGCATCATACCCAATCACTCGATACTGTATATGGCCTGTACGGACCAGGAAAATCTATCTCACAATATATACAACACTGACTGCAAGTCACCCAGTACCGAGGAAAAAGGGCATTCCAACCCTGTGGAGAAATCCATCTCCAGGTATCAAGTACATGACAAATCTATGTCCACGGAATTCCATCCCACAATGATATATAATGCTCAACCACTCTCTACTGTATATGGCCGATGCGGCCCAGGAAAATTCATCCAGGAGCATATAAAACACTGACTAGAAATCACCCAGTACCGAGGTAAAAGAGCAATCCAACCCTGTGGAGAAATTGTCACGACCCTAAATCCATACCCGGTCGTGATGGCGCCTCTCGTGACGACAAGTCCAGCCGACACATCTCCAATTCGAAGTTAGACAGTTAAACAACAATAACACATGCTAAAACATGATTTAATAATTTTAAACAGCAGATAATATCATAACAATACGGAAGCACAACCCAAACACAGCCCGACATCGGGGTGTCACTAGTCATGAGCATCTACTACAACTGTCTAGACACCACAAGACCGAGATGGTCGGAAAAATCATAAGGAGATATAAGGAGGAATACAACGGAAGAAAGCAGAGCCGCGATCGCCAGACGACTACCTTGCTAACTCCAATAAAACTGCTACCAAGCTCAGAAAAATACCTGCATCTGCACACAAGGTGCAGGGAGTAAAGTGAGTACTCCAACTCAGTGAGTATAAAGGTAAATAACAATTGAGCAGTAAGAAATCACGTAAAGCATATCAACATGCTATATAGAAGTAGTATAAAACCTTTTAAGAAAAACAATGAAGCTGTGAAATCTCTTAAAACATCTTAGCTCAGTTCAAACTTCTTTTGAAAATGACTTTTTCAAAAGTTACGCAAATGAATGCCAAACATTTAATGCTGATAAGCACAGAAAATCCGCCCCTCGGGCTCTAATACCGCAGTATAGCAAGTAAAATGATAAGTAAATATGAACGATGAACACATAAAAGTTCGCCCCTCGGGCAATATCTCAGAATAGTACCAGCCCCTCGGGCTCACTCTCAGAACACTCTCAGCCCCTCGGGTTCTCTTTCTCTCTCTCTTCCCCTCGGGCTCACTCTCAGAACAATATCATATAGTAACCGCTGCGGCATGCAACCCAATCCATATATCGCTGCGGCGCGCAGCCCGATCCATATTTTTCGTCGACGGCGCTCACTGGGGCTGTGCAGACTCCGGAGGGGCCCGTTACGGCCCAAGCGCAATATCAAGCCACCTCGTGGCATCATCTCTCAACACTCGGCCTCACATCACTCGGCACTCGGCCTCACATCTCTCAAGCCACCTCGTGGCATATAAATGTATCTCAGGCCCTCAACCTCATATCACTCAGCATATCCTCACATATGGCCCTCGGCCTCACTCAGTCCGAAAATCATCACAAGCCCCTCGGGCATTAGTAAAACAGTAGTTCTCAGCCCAAAATATCATTTAGAAATATCATTTAAGTTTCAAATCTGAGTAAAAGTGGCTGAGTTTGTAAAACAGTAGATACCAACAGGACTGAGTTCAAGTAATAATTCAAAACAGTGAGGCAATAGTGATAAACATCCCCGAAGGGTTCAAATAGTTGGCACGAAGCCCAAATATGGCAATCAGCCCAAATCATGATGATAACAAATAAATTTCAGTCAAATACGCGGTAAAATCATCAATCGGGATGGACTAAGTCACAATCCCCAATGGTGCTCTACCCCACGCTCGCTATCCGGCGTGCAAGTCACCTCAACATAGCACTACGATGTGCAATCCGGGTTTCAAACCCTCAGACTATCATTTACAATCATTACTCACCTCAATCCGAGCAAAATCCTACTCCGAAATGCCTTTTCCCCTCGAATCGGCCTCCAATTGATCTGAATCTAGCCACAGTTAATTCAATTCAGTCAATACTAATTATAGGAATTAATTCCATATGAAAATACTACTTTTCCAACAAAATCCAAAATTAACCCAAAATTTGCCAGTGGGGCCCACATCTCGGAATCCGGCAAAACTCATAAAATTCGACAACCCATTCCGATACGAGTTCAACCATACAAAAATTATCAAATTCCGACAACAACTCGACCTCTAAATCATAATTTTTCATTTTTGAAAAGTTTTGCGAAAATTCCATTTTCTTCCATTTAAATCCGAATTAAACGATGAATATGGACATGGATTTATGAAATATAATCACTTTCGGATATAGAATACTTACCCAAGTCGAAGTCGTGAAAATCCCCTTTGGAATCGTCTAAATCCGAGACTCAAAGCTCAAGAATGAGTAGAAATGGCTAACTCTGGTGTTTAAGAATCTGTCCAGGCAAGTTGCATTTGTCAATTGAGACTGATAAATCGCATTTGATACATGCGATTTCGCCTATCCCAGAGAAAAAAAATAGCATTACCAGCCTTTAGTAAATCAGTCACAACTTTCTGTACGAATATCCAAATGATTAACAGTTTAACTTTATGGAAACTAGAAAGAAAGGTCTGCAACTTTCATGTTTTGAAAATTTTTAGATTCCTTATGGATTTTGAGGTATAAGTTTCCAAAGTAGCCTCCTCGCATGAAACATTTCTGGAAAATTTCAAAACAGCTTTACCAACTCTTATTCTATCGATTATAACTTTCTGTACAAATACCAAAATAATTAATGGTTTAGCTTTCTGGAAAGTAGAATGCAAGGGATACAACTTTCATGTTTTGTATATTTACAGATTCCTTATGTATTTTGAGATATAAGCTTCCGAAATAGGCTCCACGATTGCACAGTTGCTGTCCAAGACAGCTTCTGCAGCAGAAAATTCCAGCAAGTTTTTGTCCGATTCCATTCCGTTAACCTTCCGAAATCCACCCGAGGCCCTCGGGAACATGTCCCAAAATACAATACAAACTTAATCAAGGCTTCAAACCACGTCAAACAACACCGAAATAACGAATCACGCATCAAATTGAATTATGAGTTTTCGAATCTTCCAACTTCTACATTTTGCGCCGAAACATATCAAATCAATCCGGAATGACTTCAAATTTTGCACACAAGTCATAAATGACATAATGAAGCCATGAAAATTTTCAGAACTGGATTCCGACCCCGATATTAAAAAGTCAACTCTTGGTCAAACTTTTCCAAAAATCTTCTATTTTCCAACTTTCGCCAAAATGCGCTAAATTGTCCTACGGACTTCCAAATCCAATTCTGAACATGCTCCTAAGTCCAAAATCACCATACAAAACTATTGGAATAATCAAAATTCCATTCCGGGTCTTTTTCTCAAAAGTCAAATCTCCGGTCAAACTTAAGAAATCTTTAGCCTTAGATTTCTAGATTCCGTTAAATGGCGATAATTTGATCTAGGGACCTCCAAATTTGATTTCGGGCATATGACCAAGTCCCAAATCGCGATACGGAACTACCAGAATGGTCAAAACGTTTATCCGAGTTTGTTTGCTCAAAATGTTGACCGAAGTCAACTCAGTTGAGTTTTAAAGCTCTAGTTCACAGTTTAATCCATTTTCACATAAAAACCTTCCGGAAAATTATACGGACTGCGCATGCAAGTCGGGAAATTATTGATAGTGCTTTTCAAGATCTTAAAACACCGAGATGATTATTTAATTTAAAGATGACATTTGTGGATCATCACATTCTCCACCTCTAAAACAAACGTTCGTCCTCGAACGTACTAAGAATTATTCTCAGGTTACCAAATTGATGATTTTACGTTTACACAAATATTCACGGTTGATCCCACATTACCGCATTTGACATAAGTCGACAACACCATTTCAATTGAGATTATTTCCTTTATCCATATTTGTAAACTTTAAGACCAAATTTCTTACACTCCAATCATTTCCAGAAAGGTCCGATTTTTTCACGTCAACACATGATATAAGTCTCGACTGGCTATAGCAACTCATACCTACGCACCCAACAAATATGGGGTATTACATTCTCCCCCACTTAGGGTCATTCGTCCTCAAATGAGAAGTGGAGTCCGTCCTCAAACACATAATGTAACTTATCTCTTTCTTTGCACATCTCAATATCCCAAATTTTTCTAACTCCCAAATTTTTCAGAAATTTCGGTAGAGTCTCCCCTGTAATTGGGCCTATATACCTGTCAGAGTAACACCAAAACAACTCCTAACAACATTTTCACAATCCGACAAAGCACCACAAAGTATATATCAATGACACAAATCTCTGCATTGCAAGCATGGCATTATCACAATGATATCTTGACATAAAGCGCATCATATGTATGACCATAACCACATCTCTGGTCTTAATAGTTGTTCATAATAGATTACAACATCACCAATTAACCTCATGTTAACAAAATTCCATTTTAAACCTCCAGTTTACTAACAACAAGGCATGAAGATCTCATAATTACTTACCCGAATTAACGAGTAACAATTTACATCCTCTGGGCACTCACCTCGTAGTCTAAAACTCAATAATTACAATACAAATCTGGCAAATTATGCACAAGGATATTCATACAAGAATTTTCTTCAAATAATTCTAATAGGCATGCCACCCTATAAGTACTATAGTACAAACTTTAATTTCACAAAGGGAGCATTTAAACCCACATATTTTTTTTCACCGCAAGGATCTCGTCCTTATATAACATCTACCGCAGCTCGTAGCCCGGTTTAAATATTTCACATTATATAAAACACAAGGATCTCATCCTCAACTCTGTACCACAAGTAATATGCACATCGTGCCAAATTGGAACATTCCATTTTCTTCTTTTGAATAATTTTCCGTTTAACAAAATCACAACACATAATAATAGACATAGCTATCTCCATCGAATCTCCCAACATGAGTATCCACATAAGTAGATTTCACAATTACGAAGTTCGCTCATAAGTGGAGCACAATAGGAGGACTTGCCTCGATACTCAGAACCGAATCAAGTTAACAAAATTGTTACTTTATAATAATCCGAGACCATACTTGTAATGACACCATCTGGTGTTGCGACCTTAGCCATACCATAGAAAATATATCAACAGCTCGGTCTCCACCTCTACGAGTCTCACCTCCACCTCTAATATCCTGACCCCCACCTCGGGTTGGTCATGTAAGTGGAGTAGTAACTGTAATGGGGCACGTAGCCTGAGTGCTTTTACAAAATATGTTTCTCCCAAGTCTCGGACAATTTTCCTATGATAAATATTTTCAAAAATTTTCTACACTACATAGCAAAATCGGAATATTGGTAGTCGACCAACCAAGTGAGTGTTGAAATACCAATAAACATCTGTTAGTCAAAATATAATGCCACCCTTCTCAGGTTTTACCGAGCAGTTATAACATTCAATCTAAATATCGAAAACTGTCTATTCTATCCAGAATTCGTGACCTTCCCTTCAAGGATGAACTGCCACCTCGTACATGAAAATATTAAGCATGTACAACACACCACTTCTATCATGCCATTATGTTGCAAACACAAGAATATCATTAGAATTTCCGGGCTATAGGAAAATTACATTCCGGCAGTTAGAAATCTTCTATTTGCCCCCATCTAGGAGGAGTTCACAATATACAATATGTTCCTCACGCCGGTAGGAGATATCCGGCTCGAACCATGGTAAAAACCATCAAGAAAACTTTCAAATCTGCTCGCACATAACTAAGCTATCAAAACGGAATTCCTCTGGCTTGACCAGTCCATGTAGGTTACCAACCCAAGAATACTGCCACAAAAACTCCTGTAAAGCATCACCATATCATTAGTTCACTAAGACCCTATCGTATCCATTACCATGCCGAATTACTTTCACCTTTATCTGTTTCCCTGTTAGTACACCATTATCCTTAACTAAAACTTGCCCTACAAATTTTTAACGTGAAATCACAACGTCTAAGGCTCATAAGCCGCTGAATACTCTTTTAGATGTTCTCCAAAGCACCATATTCAAGATACCTACTCTGAAAAGACTTACTGCGAATCCAAAGCCATTACCTTCACCTTCCCGATATTAATATATAGAAATTCCATGATTAATATAAAAAATACTACAAGTCTTAAAATCTTTCTCTGAAAAACTCAGCTTCTAGCCAATAGTGCAACTTGAAAGCCTCCAATTATTGCATGTAAAATTTTGAACACAATAGAACCATTCTCTAGAGTCATCCACTCTATTTAAACTGCAATTAGCCTGATCAACGAACAGAACCACCCGTTCCTCATTAGCACTCTGACACTACAGCATATAGCCTTACCTTAGTCAAAAATTTCCTTTACTCGAGCCATCCTAGGGCTCAATCTCTGCAACCCAGAACTGATTCACCAGCACGCCTCAAACCGGAACCAACATAGAACATAACCGTGCAATCAGCTAATCAATAGCAACTCCCCAACTTGGCTCGGAGCCATAGACCAAAACACATACCATAACTCATAACCCTTATACTCTATTGATGCCATAATACCATAGTGAGATTAAACTCGAATCCCTTATAAGCTTGTGAAAACATAGATCAGTTAGAATTTCACTCTTCTGCAATTCTCGCATTCACTTTCTCAACAGATACACCCACTCTCTAAGCGACCCAATTTATATTTCAACACGTGTATTTCACTTGTAAATGAGATCTTCTAACAGACAACATATGGATCACACAACTTCAGAACACTCCGCAGGAGATAACCCACATGTTTCGCCTCAAACTAACATTTTTGTATACCTTCCACTGTCATACACATTACAGTGGAAGGTATAAATTTACAAGTGATAAATAGACTTCAACCCGTCCGATTATCCTTAAGCCTGATCTTCCCAAATGATTCAAAAGGTAGAGATCCTTAACTTCCATGAGCATGATTGCTTTGGTTACATGTAAACTCAGTTCATGTCTATTTTTCTTTCTCACTTATTCAATTCAAGACTAAATCAGTTTTCTAAGATTTGGCCAAAAATTTCGCATGCATGTCGTGTCACTAAAACTAGCGTGAAAAGAATTATGCACAAAGTGGACACAAAATGACTGGTTGTTTTTATTGAATGAAGGATAGCAGGGTCCGATAACGAAAGAAGAAGAAAAAATGACTAAATAAGCTACCATGGCTAAAAGAGTAGTGACTTTCCAATTACTAAGTAACATCTTAGCCACACATTCGCACATCAACATTACTACGACATTTAACCATTTTGATAGCTTTGGATTCAACACTCAAATTTATTTTGGAATTTCGACTTTTATTGTGTTTTTTTTTTGGAATTTCGATAGAAAAACTTCTAAATAAGAAAGAAAAATATTTTTGCATTTATGAATTTTTATTCTGAAGTTAGGAAAGAAGTACTTCTGAAGAAAAAGAAAGTATTTTTGAATCTTGAATTTTCTTTTCAATTTTCGAAAGAAGAATGAAAATATTTTTGTATTTTTTGATTTTGAGAAGCAACTAAAAGAAAATATTTTTTTGTATTTATAAAAATTGGGGTCTCAAAGAAAACATTTTCTAAAGAAGGAAGTAAAAGAATTTTTTTTTGGATTTTTGAAAATTGGGGGCCGGGAACCGATCAGGTTTGCCTACGTATCTCACATCCGGTGAGAATCAGACCCGCATAGTTCTGCCAGTTTTGACGGAACAGAAATTGACTTATTTTGAAATAACTTTTCTTTTTTTTCAAATTTTCGGCAGAGTTTCAGGATATTTCAAATACCTACCTCTCACTCTCTTTTCTTTTTCCTTCTTTCTTTTTTTCTCTTTTTTTTTTGTTTGCCTCTATTCTAGAAGCTAGTCAATATGCAAGCCGAAACAGATAAATATGCAAGTAGCACGTAAGATGCATCAGGATGGTCTTTTACTTTGGGTATACCTGTCCTAGGCGGACCCAACCCCTGTGTTGAGTCCACAAAGTCAAATGCACGTGATGCAAACAAACGTTCCTACTAGGGATCCGGCATGAGGCCGAGTTATTCTAAGTATAAAACCTGGGTATACTGTTCTAGACTTATGCACCCGAGCGGACAACTCGAGTCGAGGAGGGGGCTGCGTACCGGGAACCAAAAGGCCATCCGGCGATGTAACTTGTCCGAGCCTCTTTCTTATTTCAAGGTATGACACTAACAGAATAGGGAGTCACGCCAGCGTGCACATCCCCGAAGATGAGAAGAGAAAGATTTCGTAACTACTTTATATACAATTCAAATAATATCAAAGCGGTAAAAAGCGGCATTTAGCACATTAGGCCCAAACATGTAAAAATCAGATAAAACAAGCCAACTACAACAGTTATTCTAAGCTCGAATTCTTAAACCCTGAACCGAAGTTCTGGGTTTGTATCCCCAGCAGAGTCGCCAGAGCCGTCACACCTCCTTTTTTACTACACCCCCGAAAGGGTATAGTAAAGGGAGTTTTTCCAATTAAAGGACAATCGAAACATGATTATATTTATTAAAGATTCAGAGTCGCCACTTGGGATAATTTATGGTGTCCCAAGTCACCGATTTAAATCCCGAATCGAGGAAAAGATTGACTCTGTATTACAGTCCACGAACTAGAAATTCGGGTAAGAAATTCTGTTAACCCGGGAGAAGGTGTTAGGCATTCCCGAGTTCTGTGGTTCTAGCACGGTTGCTCAACTGTTATAAATGGCCTATTATCTGATTTTAGCATATGTTTTAGCCTATGGTGCAATTTTGACTTTATAACCGCTTTTATTTAATTATTTTTTTAGAAGATTTCAACGTCATATAAAATGCGTCTTGAACCACGTCACATAAATGCACCCGCAGTCCGCAACACATTTTATCTAACGTTGTTGAGATTTGGATTTGGGTCACATAAATGCGCACCCGGGTTTAGGAAAGTAATTTAAATTAGCGCGCCTAAAGCAAACTACGAGTATTCATGTTATTTTCCTAAATCTAATTTGAGGTTATACAGCAAAACATTTTCTACACCTTAATGATACTCGTTCAATATGTGAGTTCCCATAGCTAATTATAATTGACAAAACTCCAAATTGGACAAAGCTAACACCTAAAAATATGACGATCACAGCACTCATGCTTAAAACACCAATCCATTGTGACACAACAAATAAGTAAATAAGTTAAGAAAACCTAAACGTCATATGCAAAGGTTATTTTATCTAGCAACAAAATCAAACATAATACAATAGTAATAAAATAATTTAAAGATGCTCAAACACTCAGTGAACTACATAAACGACAAAACAAACAAAATAATAAGATATGGCAAGGAATGTACTTAAAGCGTGAAAGATGAAATGTTATTGAACAGGAGGATAGGAACAAGAGTGAACCTTCAATAGCTTAAAATTTCCTTCAATACACAGGGAGAAACGGAACTTCCAAATCTGTGTGGAGTGAACCGCGACCAGAGATGACGGATGGAACTTCGAATCGAAAATTCTCCGGCGACCTCGAACTAAACTCGGCTCCACGTCGTCAACCCCTGAACGACGGAAGAAGATTGTTGACTAAGGGGAGATCCTGGAGGTGTTTTAGATTTGGGTTTCGTGGAGATCATTGCTGGTTTTAATGGAGATTTTTAGTAACTAAAGGCTAAATTTTTGGTTGAATCTGGATGATGAAGAAAATCAGCAGCAACTGTGATCTTCCACCTAGAGCTGCTGCGTCTCTTTTTGTACCTAAATGATGTAACCACACTTTTATTAGAATTACGTTGCAATTGCTGCTGCTCTTTCCTTTTGAAACTTTTTTTTGCTGCCGCTGCTCTTAGCTTTTTTTTAGGGTATTGAAATCTAGGGTAGGGTTAATTGGGTATTTTATATGGAAGTGGGAAGGGATGATGACCATTGAATTAGAAGGAAAATAGATGGCTAGGATTAAATCTTGCATTTAAATGGGCTAATCGGTTGGGAAGAATGGCTAAGGGTAATTGGGTTGGACCATGTCTTTTTGTGCCTCAATTTTGGGCTAAGAAGACTCTAAAAATTATTATTCAAAATCATAGCTAAATTCCTCTAATATAAGATAACTATACTACATGATGCAAAAACAAATTCTAATTAATTAAACTAAAATATATTAAAACATGAAACTATTATTTATATATATATATATATATATATATATATATATATATATATATATATATATATGTATATATTGGTATTTTTATAAGATTATATAAAGGTAAAAATAAGGTACTATTTTTGTATTTTTTTTACTTTATGAAAGGTACATAAAATAAAATATTTTTTGTAATTTTTATTTTCTTGTAATAAAATAATGTAAAAGAGTAAAAATTAGTTGAAATAGCTATATTAGGCCTAGATTAAATATTTACTTGCTAAAATATAAAAATCTTGGGGAGGGTCAAAAATCACATGTCTACACCAGGCATATAAATCGAAAAGCACGTGCTCACACAATCAACATCTCTATGCTCAAGCTGCAGTCAAAACCCAGCCTCAAGTATTCCAAACTTACCTTTCATCAGCATACTGAAATCGCATCTCGCACCTCATCTATGGAATCACAAGCCAATGATGCACAAACGATATCGAGCGCTCTTGTGCGTATACGAATGCGTGGAAGGAATTCAAAGGATAACGCTTCAAGCTAAATCAATGCCGCACAATAAGTAAAGAAAGATGGGAAGTATATCCTAAATGCCATGTAGCCGCTCGAAGATAGGTATAGACGTCATCATACCGATTCACAAGACTCTACTAGACACTTTCTCATGAGTTGTAGAACCTATGAACCTAGAGCTGCGATACCAATCTGTCATGACCAAAAGTCCACTAATCGTGATGATACCTAACCCACCCGCTAGGTAATCCAACTAATATCTATCCAGTTCCAATAATATTATAAGAAAAATAACTATAAATAAATTATCTGGATATATTACAATTCCTAAGGACTGGCAGTACAAACCATGGGATTCTAAGAATAGAGATTACAAAGATAATATGAATACATCTTCTGCTTGAAAAGTACATAAACAGAGTTTTATAAATCTATGACTAACATGAACAAGAGGCAGCCACAACCAGAACATAGGTACATCTTACATCTCAGCTCCCATTGAACGCAGCAACATCGACATCGGAAATCTGCACACAATATGCAGGAACTGCAGTATGAATACAACCGACCCCATGTACTAAAAAAGTAACAAACCTATCCTCAGGTTGAAAGTAGTGACAAACTAGAACATAGGCCGGGTCATGCACCAATAACCAACAGTCGTTCATACAACATAGAGCATATAAACAAGGAAATAATCACAGAGATGAAAATGTTTAGCTTTTGCACAGTCTTCTGAAAATAGTTATGCTTTTCAAGAATATCAGTGAAACCTAATTCCTTTATCAAAATCATCGAAAAATTATGAGATAGTTTGAAAACTATAATTTTCCTCTAAAATCCTTTCCACGATAAATAAATATGTTTCATTTCCTTTCTAAATAACAAGTGTGAAATACCACTCTATACCCATATATTAATATGTGTAAAAAAGTCATGAAAGATGTGATACCGTACAACATGATGAAAATGTGTCTCTATGCATGTATTCCATATATTTAGGCCAATGCCATGTATCTCAGAGATGAATCATGTACTCACACTCTCAGAGTACTCAACCTCACTGTATCACACTTTTCACTCATCATACCCAATCACTCGGTACTATATATGGCCTATACGGCCCAGGGAAATCTATCTCGGAATATATACAACACTGACTGCAAGTCACCCAGTACCGAGGAAAAAGGGCATTCCAACCCTGTAGAGAAATCCATCACCAGGTATCAAGTACATGACAAATCCATGTCCAGGGAATTCCATCCCTCAATGTTATATAATGTTCAACAACTCGGTACTGCATATGGCCAATGAGGCCAGGAAAATCCATCCAGGAACATATACAACACTGACTAGAAGTCACCCATTACCGAGGAAAAAGGGCAATCCAACCCTGTGGAGAAATTCATCTCCAGATATCAAATACTTCGGACAAATCCATATCAAGGGAAATCCATCCCTCAATAATATCATCCGCGCCACTAGGGGTGTGCAGACTCCGGAGGGGCTCTTACGGCCCAAGCGCTATCACAATCAATATAGATGTTGCGGCGTGCAGCCCGATCCCATAACTGTCACTCATAATCAAGCTCTCGCCCTCACTCACTCATTAATCTCTCTAGTCTCACCCACGTGCTCACAATGTCATAAAAAATGACTCGGAATAATGATATGATGTATCAATAAGAAACAACTGAGACTGAGATATGATATGAATGCATGAATGTCACTGAGTACGAAATATCAACGAAATCAATGAGATGACAACAAGAAACGACCCAAGGAGTCCCAACAATATCAACAAAAAGCCTAAACATTACATCTAGACTAATGTACAAATCAATTAATTTACCACATCATGAAGAACACAAATATAAACAAAGTGGGCCACTAAGTAATGCCATGGAAACAACAAAGTCACAACTCACATGGTGCATGCCCACACGCCCGTCACCTAGCATGTGCGTCACCTCAACACCAATCACATAGCACAAAATTTGGGGTTTCATACCTTCAACACTAAGTTTAGAAGAGTTACTTATCTTAAACAAGCCGATTCTGATACCAAGAAGGCCAAGCGATGCTCCAAGAATGCCATCACGCACGTAGCAACCTCCGAACGGCTTAAAACTAGCCACAAGCAACTCAAATACATCCGATAAAGCCCAAGGAAGCAATTACAATTGACAAATATCGAATTCTAAATCAAATCCCAAATCGGGCAAAAAATCAAACCCGAGCCCGTTCCTTGGAACCAGACAAAACTCATAAAATACGACAACGCATTCAATTACGAGTCCAACCATACTAGTTTCACTTAATTCCAACTCCAAGTCATTGTTCAAAACTCAAAATTTCATATTATGAAACTGTAGGCCAAAATCCCCCAATTTCCTCTTTCAATTCATCAACCAAAAGCTAAAATCGAAGATAGATTCATGAAATATAACCAATACTGAGTGTAGAACACTTACCCCAATCCTTGCGATGAAAATTGCTCCAAAATCACCCCAATTCACCACTTGGAAATGTAAAAATGAAGCCAAAATCGCAAAGCCTTGTATTTAACATTCTGTCCATCACTTCCGCATTTGCGGACAAATTAACCGACCCTCGCACCTGCGTACAACATAACCGCTTATGCGACATTGCAGGTGCGAGCCACAATTCACACCTGCGCAAAACCTCGCTCCTGCGCTCCATCACTTCACACCTACGCATCCGCATATGCGCCCAAATCTCCACTTTTGCGGCCTTCCTCACCCAGCACTATTTTTACTCCTACGACCACTTTGTCGCTTCTGCGACTGCCGCACCTGCGCATATCAACCGCATGTGCCGTCACACCTAAACTAGCAATTGCACCATTGAAGAAAATTATCCGAAATCAATCTGAAACACGCCCGAGCCCCTCGGGACCCCGACCAAACATACCGACAAGTCGCATAACATAACAAAAACCTACTCGAGGCCTCAATTCATACATAACAACATCGAAACGACGAATCACGCCTCAATTCAAAATCATTGAACTTCAAAACTTTAACTTCCACAACCGATGCCGAAACCTATCAAATCACGTTCGATTGACCTTAAATTTTGCACACAAGTCACATTTGACATAACGGACCTGCTCCAACATCCGGAATCGAAATCCGACCCTGATATCAAAAAGTCCACTCCCGGTCAAAAAAACATTCCGAAAATTCCAACTTCCGCATTTCAAGCCAAATTCTACCACGGGCCTCCAAATCACACTCCGGATGCGCTCTTAAGTCCAAAATCACCCAAAGGAGCTAACGGAACCATCAGAAATCCAATCTGAGGTCAAATTCGAAAAAGTCAAACTTGGTCAAACCTTTCAAATTTAAAGCTTCTAGCTGAGAATCATTCTTCCAAATCAAAATTTGAACAACCTGAAAATCAAAACCGACGATCCACATAAGTCATAATACATCATACAGAACTACTCTTGCCCTCAACTAACCGAGGAAAGTACAAATGCTCGAAACGACCGGTTTGGTAGTTACATACTCTAACTCTTGAATTGTAAATTTATGTACTTGGGTTAGAATATTATTATTTTTATTAATAATACTAGCTTGTTGGACAATCAAGATTATGAACAGTTTCATTTTGCAATTTATATGAATATTAGTGCGTTATAATATATATATATANTGGTGCCTTTTTCATTCTCTTTTATTGGTATTTATTATAAGTTTATATATATATATATATATATATATATATATATATATATATATATATATATACATATATATATATATATATATAATCTTGAGTGTGTGTATGTAAATATTTACTTACAATCGGGGTTAAATCATTGTTTTAATTAATTGTTACAATAGCCTAGCAGAACCATTACAATAAGATAAAAATTCTGTTTCAATAAACAATGTGAACCATTGCTATAGGTTCTAATAATCGTTTGTAACGACCCAAAATCCCACCAGTGATCGTGATGGCACATAACATACTTTCTAGGCAAGCCAACGCTCAACAACAATAATTGAAACCAATTATTAAGCCATTAACTGATTCATAATATAAATAACAAGACAGAATAAGTCTCAAATCAATATAATAAATGCATGAATCAAAGATAGGATCTAAACGTAATCACAACTGTTCCGTGAACTCTCTCAACACCTGGTAACGTAATATCGTTACGAGCATCTAAAAAGAGTAAATAATCTCAACTAAACAACAAAATCTATCCGAAAAAAATACATAGAGAGACATAAATAAGTGGGGAAGGGAGAATCCATTTGTTGTGGATTGGATCAAGTCAGCAGCTCATCACGAAGTCTCCTAATATAGTTGTACTCAGCTTGATGGGTATGTGCACAAGTGTAGTATAAGTACAAAACTACGATACACAGTAAGTATCAAGTCTAGTCTCGAATAAGCAGTGACGAATGATCAACACTAACATTCCAATAAACATGTAAAAATATAATTAGAACTTGGAATAAAGCATGATATCATCAACCAAGTCCAATAGAAGAAGCATAGTAATTCTAAAAATTTAGATATGCCTTTTCAGTCAAAGAGATAGAATACAATATTAGTTATCTCAATTCTTTTCATAATCATGTTATGAGTGTCACGACCCCAATCTTCCTTTGTAGGATGTTGTGATGGCACCTAGTCCCTAACACTAGGTAAGCCTAACATACATGAAGAAATAACAAAAATAATAAAAGAACTTCAATTTAACAAACCGGCTATCATAAAATAAATCCTCAACCCAACTAAAAATAACTCCCAAAATCTGGTGAGACCAAGTCATAAGCTCTACACGAATATACTGAAACATCCCTAATACATCAATATCTATAAGAGGAGTATCCAATAGAAACTAAGATAGAGGGTGACTCTGAGGCTTGCGAACACCGGCATGTATTCCTTGAAGTCTCTGATCCAAGCTCAACTCACGGATGCCCAGCCTGGTATGAAGTACCCGGATCTACAAAAAATGACTTGCAGAAGCTTAGTATGAGTACACCACTACGGTACCCAGTAAGTATCAAGCCTAACCTCGGTAGAGTGATGACGAGGTCAGGTCAAGACACCTACTGGATTAATAAAGAAGATGAACATGTGTGGTACAATATAATAATGAAAACAAGGAATGAAATAATGAAGAAATACAACAAGATAAGCTACACTGCATATTAAGGCAATAAAGGCATCAAGGGAGGAAACACATAATAAGAGCACCAAGGAAATAATGCAAATAAAACACAGGTGATATAAATGAGAGATAACAACAACAATCATGTTTGAGGTACCGCCTCATATCTCGTTTCACAATCACAATCACAATATTTCCTTATACCACCGCAGGATACATTTAGTTTTAAAAAATTATTTTTCCTGAAATAGCTTCCCGCATTTTAGCCCACTGTATGACACCGCGTGACATCAAGTAGTTCCCCTACTAGCAACACACGTATCATGCCCACCTTATCTCACCGCATGTGTATCAACCCTTATCCTTATACCACCACCTGCGTATCATTATCACAATATATCACAGAGCATACCTCAAGTGCGCAATTCCACAATTTGCTAGAGAAGTCAACAATAATAATGTTTTCGTAATAAATATCCCATGGCTCAACCACAATATGTACAATAGTCTCAACAATAGCAACCGAAGGTGAATAACTCAGCAAGGATGATATTTCCATTATTTAAAACTTTTCCTCAATATGATCACGACTTTTACAACATCAACACCAAAACTCAACAATAAGATATTTCAAGAAATAACAACTTCAAGTAAGGTGTTTTGATAGTTAAGTATTTAACAAGGAAATAAGAAGAACAGTAACTCAACTAAACATGTAAGGGCAAATAACAGGTAAGAGATGAAATAAGTATTAACAATGTCAAGTGAAGCATGTAAGGATGGATTAACGATGATGAATATAACATGTTATGTCAATTCAATTAAAGGCATGAAAAGAATCTACATAGCTTAAAACGGTCAATTACTACATTTAGCCCATGTACCCACTCATCCCCTTGCGTACACGACTTTCACGTAGTACAACTAACTCAGAACAACACCAATCCTAAGGGAAAATTCCCTCACACAAAATTAGGAAAGACACTTACCTCGAAATACGCTAACTCAATCCACTAGTAAGCTTTTTTGCCAATATCCAACTCCGAACGGCTCGAATCTAGCCAAAATAACTTCATACCATAAATACAAACCATAAGAAAATATTTCAGATAAAAAAAGTCAAAATCATTAAAGAAAATCAGAAATTCAATCCCCGGCCCGCATTTCGCAACCCGACTAAACTTGCAAAATCCGAACACCCATTCAACAACGAGTCCAACCATACCAAATATACTCAATTCCGATCTCAAATCGACCTTCAAATCCTCAAAATATAGTCCATGAAGTTTTCACAAATTTTCCCATTTTTTCAAACTTAAAATACTGGTGCCCAGTTATTGCCTTACGCGATTGTGGAAAAACACTCGTTATCGTGGAGAACAAATTTTCCCTGCTCATAAAACCTCTTACGCGATTGCATGAACTTAGCTGCGAATACGGTGACCAGCCTTCCCCAGCTTACGCGATCGCCTTCCAGGACACAATAACGCGAAGAACATCGCATGCCTCCCCATTTGTCACGACCCAAAAATCCAATTAGTCGTGATGGCATCTAACTCAACCCGCTAGCTAAGCCAACTAATAACTCCAATCCTAATGATATTTACCGAGGGAAATAATGATAATATACTAAACTTTTATACAAAAAACTCCCAAGGAGTGGTAGTACAAATCATGAGCTTCTAAGATTTAGAGTTTACAAAGCTGGTAAGAAATAAATACATCATCTCTTTGAAATATATATGAACAGATTAATAATTCTAAAGCTACCAAAAACAAGAGGCAGCTATGACTGGAATGTAGGTACATCTTCAATGCCAGCTCCCGGCATACACAGCAACATCAACATCCAAAATATGCACGCAAGGTGCAGAAGTGTAGTATGAGTACAACCGACCCCATGTACTCAATAAGTAACAAACCTAACCATAGGTTGAAAGTGGTGACAAGCTGGAACAAAGGTCAGAGTCCAACACTAATAGCCAGCAAAAACTCATAACAATATAATAAAAGTGGTACAAGAAATAACTCAGAGATATGATACTCAACTAGTTCACAGTTACAGAAAATAGTCATGCTTTTCAAGTATAATTGTAAAAAACAAATCCTTTGCCAAAATCACCAAAATATGAGTAAGTCCAAAACCTTTGATTTTTCCCAAAAACTTTCAACAACAAATAAGATTCAATCTCAGATAGCATGAGGAAAGTACATCTCTATGCCTACATGTTGATGTGCATGTGAAGTCATAAATGTCACAAAATAGTGTAACATGGGGAAATGCATCTCTATGCATATATGTCCAGTATGCATGTTAGATGCAATGCGTCACAGTGATGAACTCATGTACTCACACTCTCAGAGTACTCAATATCACGGTCTCACACACCCACCCATCACGCTAAATCACCTCAGCACACTCACTCACTCAGCACTGTACGGTACCTGATGTGGTGCGCAGCCTGATCCCATCATGAATCAACAGTAATTCTGCTCACTGTGGGTGTGCGGACTCCCGAGGGGCGGTTCCTGCCCAAGTGCTATTATAACCGACTGTGCAGTGCAGCCAGATCCCATTACAAATCAATAATTCCTGATGCGGCGTGCAGCCCGATCCCATCATAAATCAATAGAACTTGTTGTGGCGTGCAGCCTGATCCCATCATGAATCAATAAAACTTGTTGTGATGTGCAGCCCGATCCCATCAATATCACTCACTATCCGACCCTCAAGCCCTAACTCAGTCATAAATCTCTCTAGTCTTTCGGGCTCACAAATCTCATGCCAAACAGCCCAAATAATGATAACAACATGATGTGACAACGAATGATAACCGAGACTGACATATGATATGTAAATGAATGAATATGACTGAGTATGTAAATGCAAATTAAGAAAATAACTCGACAACAGAAATGACCTCAGTGGATCCCAACAGAATTAGCATAGAGCCTAAACATGGTTTCTAACATGGATCATAGCTCAATTACTCTAGCACGTTGAAATTTCATCGATAGAAACAAGATTAGATCTCTACACAGTACCACAATTTCTATCGAGTCATAATTCATACAGCGCCCACACGCTCATCACCTAGAATGTGTGTCATGTCAATACTAAACACATAACACGTATATTCAGGGGTTCTGTAACACCCCAGACTTTAGACATTGTCCCGCATCGGCAAAACACAAGAGAGATGCTGGGTATATAAGTTAACAAGCCTTAGACCCTAGTGACGTGTTTTAAACCCGTGAGGGCCCAGGCCCAGAGCGGACAATATCACTAGCAGGCTGGGCTGTTACATATGGTATCAGAGCCACTCTTGTGTCAGCCTAGCCGATAGTGGGTCATAGTTTAACTGAGTTTAGGCAAATCCCGGTTAGGCGGGGCAAACCTCAGTAATGAGTCTAGGCAAATCCCATGCGGTGGGGCAAACTGTAGCGAGGACGTTGAGTCCATAAGACGGGGTGTATGTAATACCCCAGACCTTAGACAGTGTCTCACATCGGCAAAATACGAGAGGGATGCTGGGTATATAAGTTAACAAGTATTAGACAGTGCAACTTTAGGTCTCTCCTTGGACCCCAAATCACTTATGATATGCCTTGTACAGTTATTATCATAACCAATTGATAACCATCACATTAATACTCATTTAATGCATCCACAACTGATTCAAAATTACAGGGTGTTACATTATCCCCCCACTTGGGATCATTCTTCCTCGAATGATTGTCCTGGTTGTATTTTCGACTAACTCCAGACCTTAAATGGGTCTGGTGGGAACATGTACTTTCATTAACACTTGCATACTAAACTGAATGAATACACGATTACTGAGCTGATGAGATACTGAACTGAATAGGTACTAGATTGAATTGCTACTTTAAACAGATTAAACACTGACAGACACAGAGATTGTATTATAAGGTATGAATGAGAAGGTTAGATATCTTCGACATTTGTCCAAAATACCTACCAGCTAACAGAGCATAATACTAGCTCCATACGACATAATAATACGCATAAAATGATACATATAGATGAATACTTGCTTGTTTTGGGTACGTGAATTCTTAACTAATGTGGATATATGAATACTAAACTGGCACGAATAATCGAGTGTTGAACTGACGTGAATATCTGATCACTAAAATCACATCAATATCCGATTATTAAGTTGGCATGAATATCTGAGTACTGGACTGACATGAGTATTTGAGTACTAAACTGACTTGAATTTTCTAACATGAGATCTGAATACTGGAAACTTGAATGTTATAACATGACACGTGAAATACTGGTGTACAATTGCTAATTATGGTGGAAATTCTAACTCATAAGCTACTTACCCAATCCTTCATAGGATCCTATATGGGTCGATGTATCTGGGATTGAGCTTTACTTTCTTCCCAAATCTTATAACACCTTTCCTAGGCAAAACTTTTAGAAACACCCAATCATCAACTTGAAATAGAAACACCCATTCATCAACTTGAAACTCTAGGTCTCTATGTTGCATGTTCGAATAGGACTTTTGGTGACTCTGAGCTGTCTTCAAATGCTCTTGAATGAACTTGAATTTCTCCATAGCTTGATGGATCAAATTTGGTCTCAACTACTCTACTTTTCCAACTTCGAACCAGTCAATCGACGATGTACACTTTCACCCATACAAATCATGCTTGCATAATGAGTGAGATAATCCTATTATAAGGTCCACTTTTACCAACTCCACTAAATAATATGTGCATTCTGAGATAAAAATTTGGTTTTTTGTTGGTTGACTTTCCCTCGCTGACAATTCAGACACTTGGCCACAAATTTTGCGACATTCTTTTTCATGTCTTTCAACCAATAAATCTCCTTGAGCTTATGATACATCTTTGGGGAACCTGGGTGGATATAATACCTGGATTTTTGGGCTTCTACCATCTTTCTCCCTCACTAAGTCCATCTATGGTTGGACCACATAATCCATCATGGTACCTCAAAGTACTATCATCTCCCATTGGTTAAAAGCCATCATCTATGCCTGTAAATCCCCTATTTTAGCTATAACAAGTAAGGATCATTAAACTTTTCTCTTTCACTTTGGCTATTAAGGAGGAACAAGTCATATTTTAGACAACAACTCCACTATCTTTGGAGTACGCAAATTGAACTCCTAGCTGCGCTAAGCGGTGAACTTCTTTCACCAGAGTTCTTTTATCTATCTCAATCATGAATTATACTTCCCACACTTGATTATCTTTTTAAGCACTTCCTGAAAACACTTATAGTATTGTTGTGAGCTAAGCCTCCGACCACTATTCGAAATATTAGAGTCTCGTGCAATGGCACTACCCTCGTAATACATAACTGGGCATGATTTTATAGTTTTTCTGCCCCATGCTGACTATGTGGGTTTCAAATCTCTAACTGGACTTACTGATGATTTTCACATCACCCCTTAGAACAATGGTCTTATACTTGAGGATCCTTCTGTTTTTGTTGGGATTCAAATAACTTTCCTTATTTTCTACAATTATTTGCACTCTATGCTAATGATGACTCATCTTCCAACTTACTTCTGAGAAATCTTTCTCACTAGGAAAAACTAAATTATTCACATAACGGAAAGCTAATGTATTCACAACTATCATACACAATCTTAATAATTTAAGTTTGCTCACGCTGTCAATCATGGAGAAACCACATTTTGATGATTCCTAAAGGCTATTCTTCTGTAGTTTATTCTCTTACTGCTAGCTGAATTTTTTTCCCACTGCCACTGTACTTCTGGGTTAACTTAAACTCTTCGGGTTCTAAAATGTGTTCGGTGTTTCAAACTGTTACCCACTCAGTAGTGTTAACTATACTAAGTAAAACAAATTGTACCTCTACTAGCTCAGCCGAAATTGCTAATTTGCTATATCTACTCAAAACTTACTATCCTTTTTACTAACCACCTGCTAGCATCATATTTTCTTCTCCTGTTTGAATAACTAAAGCGAAGCATAAGGTTATTCCTAACTTCCCTCACCATCCGACCCTATTCTACGGCCGCACACTATCTTTCTTTTGTACTATGTACATGGATCACACTTAGGAAAATTTCATTTGTATTAAACAAAATTGGAATATATAATCCCAAAAATTTCTATACACTTCAAAATCATATCAAACTATAAACGTTCGGGGTAAATACTTAATTACATGACCTAAGGGGAACTGTCATATCCTTTATCTCCCAATAATATCTACTTCGTATAGTAACTTACTAAGGTTGTACTTTCTAGTTCTATTATGAATAAATCTAGACAACTTAAAATCATTCCCTGAAATTCAATATTGGGTACAATTGATTCTCATTTCATACATCATGTCTTCTTAGTCATATGCATGAGTCATATGAAAAATACATCCCTAGAAATATCAAACATTTCTAACTGCTAGGAATTTGGCCCTTAGTCTCGCTTTTTTTTTGTCCAAACCTATAATGACCAATTCTAGGCCATTTGCGGTAAAATTCTTAACCTGCTACACTATAGGGTCTGACATCTAAATTATCATCACCCAACTTGTGGCTCAATTGCTAAGAATTAAAAATGAAAATTTTCTTGTGAGGTGAAACGCATACGGATACATTACCGTACACAAACATGTCCTTCAGAGATACCATCATCTTATAACTTACTTCTTACACAATCCGGCGAGTCTTGGTCTTAATTCAGACCTAAAACATGTGATGATTTTTCTATAATCACTGTTCTTACATTTTGTTTTAGCACCCGTAGGCACCACCCTATACTCCCAAGTCAGCAAACGTTGGATACACTGAAAATTGGAGATTTGGTTACTGAATAACAAATAACTGGCATACTGAATAACCATAAACCCGCTAACTGAAAGACTGTATAACTGGTAACTGAGTTAAACTGATAACCATAAAACATAATGACTGCTTTTGTACTTTTTGATAAGGTTATGCTTTAATTTGTACTACTATCCATTGCATCCCGCTTTCAACATCCTCTCAAATCTCATTTTTCACCAATATGTACTGCATAACTATACCCCAATGGGCAATAATCCTCTCTAGCACCTTGGGTTTTCCTACCCATTGATTGGGCATTTGATACGTCTTTGAATTTGATAGGAATAGAAGGTTACCTATTGCTCTAAGTTTCATGGCACAATCTAGAGTAGAAAAAAATAAGACAATCCTGAATGTCTTGGTAGTTAACCATTTATAAGCATGGCCGGTACACACATATAAAGGAACTCTACTAGACACGGCTTCATAGACTCCCTAGGACACTTGAACCTAGTGCTTTGATACCAAGCTTTGTCACGCCCCGAACCTGGGCCTGGACGTAACACGACACTCGGTGGACTATATGTGACCTAGCGAACCAACTGGCTGGCTAAATCAACATGTGATATCATAACATACTAAATGCGGAAGATAAACTAACACATGATGATATACTGAAAGTATAAATGATAAAAATCAAAGTGTGGAAACACTAATACAATTCTGAAACATGTCTGTAGCCAACATTGCTTAACACAAAAAGCTTGTGACTCTGTCTAAATGTTACTCTAGTCTATGAATCCTCTATTTGAGTACTGAAAGAACTAACTTTCTATAAATACTGAAGGACTGTAAAGTAACGATAATTCCCTGAAAGAAATAGGGATCACCAAATAGCGGGTACAAGAATCCTAGCGCTCTGAATTGTCAACATGTAAATCAGTACCTGCATCGTGAGATGCAGGCCCCAGGCAAAAAGGAACGTCAGTACATTTGAATTGCACTAGTATGTAAAGCAACTGAAAGAAGAACTATAAATGCTGAAAATAAAACTAAGCTGATGACTGAGAATTGATAATTGGTAACTGAAATAATAACTATTGAAAGTGAATCTGAAATGATAACTGATAACTGATAACTGAAGTTATAACTAGTAGCTAAAATGATAAATGATAACTAAAATGATAACTAATAATTGAACTGAACAAAGGAAGTAAGGATATGAATACTCCTCTTCTAAATGATGAACAACTTGTTTATTTGAAAAAGCTACAGCCTCGGGCCCAATATATATGTGCACAAGCTACGGCCTCAGGCCCAAGTATACATATACATAACTACGGCCTCAGGCCCAAACATGATAAAGCATAAACTACGGCCTCATGCCCATGTATGCATAAAGCATATAAACTACGACCTCCGGCCCAAATACAGGTGTTCAACATTCAGGGATTTAAAATCAGGAACTGAGAATCATACTACAATACATGATACTAAAATACTGAATCATATTGAGTTACACGATACTCAAATGCTAAATAGAACTGGACTGAGACATGTATTCATGAACTTATTGTGAAAACTAAAACTTCAAGTGTTTATGACATGCAGAGTAATCTAGACTAAGACTTATGTGCATCAAACCCAAGTCTATATTGATTATGCACTGATTTCACAACATTTAGAATGAAAGTCTTGAATGAGTTACGAAGCTAGAGAATAGAAGTTCTATGACTACCATGGAACTGAGGCATAATTACTTTCTGAGGAAACTAGTAATAGTCATAATGAATGGGACGTAGGGAGAATCATAGACATTCCCAAACATAAAGAGAATTAGCCTCACATACCTCAATTTTGCCCGTTAGTGCTACTACAATGATCCACAATACTAAGAAACTTCAATCTACAATAGCAACATCCGATGGAACCAATATTAGTAACAAATTCCATAACTTAAGCCATTTAGGCATATTATCAAACACCTTGTAGGCATAAATCTCTACATCTCATCACCATATAATTAGTTCATCCAACTACCACCATTAATCAAAAATTTATCCCACCATCATGATTAACCAATTTATAACTTCCAACATCACATATATGACCATCCATCCACACCCAACCAACAAAATTCCATCAAATAATTATCTTTCAATCTCTACAAATGTTATGTAATTAAATTGGGAACTTATGGCTTTCAATCACCATACCAGGAGTTATATTACTTATTCATACTCATATTCCCTTAATAAATCCATACCAATAATTCTAAGGGTGTAGGATTAACCTTTTGGAAGAAATCATGCAAAACCCTCCTTTGAGTTCTTGAAGAAATCTCTTGAAGATCTAAGTATTTTATGTGTAGATTTCATCAATACTAGTGTAGAAATTATGGAATGTCACACCAAGATAATGGGAATTTCTTACCTTAAAGATTGTATGAGTCGGAGGTCTTGAGAGAGTGGAGGAAAACCCTAAAATTTGTCCAAAAGAAATGGCGAAAATGGACCCCGAAATTGTGTTTATGGGCCCAGATTTTAGATGCGGCCTCGGATGCTTTGCATCCCCAGTTCATGTAAGGCCCCGGAAAATTTTGCTAAGTAATTTAGGATTTCGTGGTGCCACGTAGGCTAATTACAATATTTTATGTGCTATTAAAATGGTGGTCATCAATTGGACTTGGTAAATAAGTGTACGAGTCTTATGGTAAGTAATTTGGGGCCCAAGGAATGGCCTAAGCCAAAGTCAAATTGGAAAATTTCATAATAGGCAAAGATTCCAAATGAGTTTGCACAAGTCCACACTTTGAACAAGCATATCTAAATATGTATAAGGTTTTATGTGAGGAACAACCCATCATATGAAAGGTTTTCGAGTCTAGTTTCCAGCTCTTCAAACCGTTCATCATTTGGACATTCCTACACAAAGTTATGATCAAATTACTAAAGGCTGGAAAATACGATCCTGTGTCGAATCTGTGATCGCAAATCTGTCACATTTTTGACTCTGCGATCGCAGATCTGTCGCAGATTGGGCCAGTGTTGCCCATTTTTGGGCACTTATTTCGCGATGCATTCTGCGGCCCACATTCTTGTTTTGCGGTCCATTCTGCGATCGCAGACTCGATTTTGGAGGCTTATTTTTCCTATTTTTATAACCCGACCCATTTTATTATATAGTCTTTGGGGCTTCATTTGGGGTCATTTTCTACTGATTTTAGAGAGAGTTGAGAGCATATAGAGAGAGAAAGAGAGAGAGAGAAGGAGCCTAGATTCATAATCACCCATCTCTTGCTCAAGTCTTCAAGAATCAAAGAACCCAATCACATGTTTTCATCTAAGAGAATTGGATTGTTAAAATTTCCGAAATGTCGTAGTAACTTAAGGAAAGCTTAAACAAGGTATGTATGGCTAAAACCCCGTCTTTTAGAAATTGAGCTCCATTGGTGCTTGTATAAATGCGGTAAGACTAAAGTTTCAGTCCTTGCATTGATTGTTATTTTACATGAATTGGTGTTGTAACCTTATATGCGTGAAAGATGTGTCTCAACATGATCAATGTTCTATCTTGATAACTTGAAAGGGGCAAAAGACATGAATTATGTATTGAAATGCTTAGACCTTAAATTTAGTGTGAGGCCCCGTAAAATTTTTGGCTCAAAACCTAGTATCTTGTGGTGTCAACTCCGAATATGTGTTAGGAATGCGTAGAATTCTTCGCGGAAAGCTTGCTCGCCGCGGTTCGAATCCTTGGTATTGATCTAAGCTTGTAAAAAAATCAAAAGAATCAATTTTTCCAGAAAATGCCATTATGCGGTCAAGAATGCGGTCGCAGATCTGGTATGCGGACCGCATTCCTATCGCATAGTGAAGCTGTGGTTTGGTTAAACTTGAGGTCAAGATGCGATCCAAAATGCGACCGCATAATTGATATGCGGGCCGCATTTCTACCGCAGAGTGGAACAGAAGAGTTGTCAAAATTAATGTTGAAAATGCGGTCTATTATGCGATCGCATAACCAATATGCGGACCGCATAATCGTCGCATAAGTTCCTCAGGGATTTGTGAAGGTCAGTTCTGCGGTGCACAATGCGACCGCATAACAGGAATGCGGACCGCATACCTGTCACAGACCCAAACAGATTCATCAGAGTTTTGGGGGCAATTCTGCGGTCCAATCTGCGGACCGCATTTCCGTTCTGCGATCGCAGAATGCGACCGCAGATCTTGCTCGGGCTTCTATTTTCTAAATTTTATACCCGACCCCCTTTTTAATAAAACACCCCCAGCCCTTCATTTTTAACGATCTTCTGCACAAAATAAGAGAGAGGAAGAGAGGGTCTTGAGAGAGAAAGTCATCTTCTCCAAAATTTGATTCTTCAAAACCATCCGGGCCGGGAAATTTCAAGCTTATCTTCATCCCCCTTTTCTTGCAGGTAACATCCCCAACCCTTTTCACTAAATTTCTGGTTTAAGCTAGGGAGGGGGGGGGGGAGTCTCATGCATTGGTTTTTGAAAATAGTGGTTGAACTCATACATGCATGTCATTCTATAACCTAAAACCTAGTGAGAGTAATTGGGTAAGAGTAAAAGATGGTACAAAGATGGGTTGGTAACCTAAATAAGTTTGAGTAGAAATTGTGAACTTCTTTTCTAAGCCATACGCGTTAACTTGTGCACTAGATTGACGTTGCTAGACCATTTGGTGAATTGGAAATAGAAGTTAAAAGGGAATTCGGCTCTAGGTATGTATGGCTAACTTTGAACTTGTAAAATCGCCTATTTTGGGTGTTTGAGTGCTTGGTATGTGATTTCAACGTGATTTGTTTGTGAAATTCCTGTGATTGGTATGGTTAAGTGATTGTGGTTGTGCCTTCGCTATATTGATGCAAGTAATTAGAAATAAACCAAGTTTGCGATTGTGAATGTACCATGTGGTAAGAACTGTGAAACAAGTAATGGAAGGAAATGGGAATTGATGTGATCGGAATGACCGTGGTAGTAACATATGTGGTTTGTCGTGGGAAATTATCGTTGTGACTTATTAATGCATATGAGTAGTGGAATACATGGAAATGGTATTGATGGCTATGGAAGTTCATGTAAATTGTTGTTGTTATTCCTTGAGGGTCATTGTTGTTGTTTCTTGAGGATTGTTGTTGTCAATCTTTGTAAATTGTTGTTGTTGTTCCTTGAGGGTCATTGTTGTTGTTTCTTGAGGATTGTTGTTGTCAATCTTTGTAAATTGTTGTTGTTGTTCCTTGAGGGTCATTGTTGTTGTTTCTTGAGGATTGCTGTTGTTATTCTTTGTGAATTGTTGTTGTTGTTGTGTTGTTTGTGAATTGTGATTGTTCGGTGGGATCGGGTTGCGCGCCGCAACACGAAGAAATAAGGTGTGGGTTGTGGTGATAAGGGTGGCCGAGGTAATAAGGTTGGAAAGCGATCGAAATCGCTATTGAAATAAACTATGAACAAATTGTGAAATTGTTGATGTGGAAATGTGGAAGGGGAAACGGGAGAGATTGTAAACTTGTTGAATTGCTCTTTCTTTGTGGATTTGATTGTTATTTCCATTACAATTACATGCTTGTTTATGGAGGAGAGATTGTATACCTGTTGGCTTAATTGTTCCCTCCTTGTGAATTTGATTGTCATTTTTATTACTGCTACTTACTTGTTTATGGTTCGAGTTTACTTGGAGCAAAGTTTGTTCATACATACCAGTACAATTCAAATGTACTGACGTCCCTTTCGCCGGGGGTGCTACATTCGTGTTATGATTGTAGGTGGATCCGTAGCAGGTATTCCAGTCCACTGATCGTAGCTCCCCTTCGTCATCCATCAGCTTTTTGGTGAGCCCCTTTCCTCTCGGGGCCCTGCGTGGTTCAGGCCACATTGTTTCCGGAGTTTTAGTTGATTTTGTGTAAGGTATAGCCGGAGCCTTGTTATCGGCAAATACTGTATTATCCTGTTGTACTACTAGAGGCTCCGTAGACAGTAGATGTGGGTTAGAAACTTGTGTAGATCCGTGTTGTCATACATTGGTAACGAGTTGGTGATTTCATTACTATTATGTAAGTACGTATCTGTTTTGTAAATTAAAAAGTGTTCTTAATTAATTATTTGGTAAATTCTTGGAATAACTGAGTAAGGAAAACGTGGGGTAACATGTGGGTTAGGAAAGGCATCCAGGTTCGCTTGGCTGGGGCTACCCGGTCGCGCGCCGGTCATGTCCCTCGAATTTGGGGCGTGACATTTAGATTGAAGTTGCATTGTTGTGCCATCTACGTGAAGTCTTATCTATGCTTACAGTTTAAATTGCCCTTGTGTGCACCTACTGTCCTAAATGGCAAAGCTAATATTGAAATTGGGAATGATGTAAAATGCGGCCTAGTGCCAAGAATGATGTGATAGTTGTGGCCCCAAGTGCCTATGAAATGATATATGTGAAATGAAATGATTAATGAGAAGGGAACAACGCCTTGGTAAGGCGGCCTAGCCGATCGGGCTGAGATCGGACTCCGCTCAAGATAGCGGTGGTATTGTGAATGAATTCCGGAACAAGGGAAAATGAGATTGTGATTAAGGTATATGTCTCAAATGAGGCAACCCAGCCGATCGGGTCGAGATCGGACTCCGCTCAAGAGTGCGGTGGTATTGTGAACAAATGATGAATAGTGTGAAATGTCCCAAACTAAAGGCTATGGAAACATGATGTGAAAATTGTATGATTCTTTATTATTGATAATGTTGTGATCGTTTAAAGCTTTTGAGTTATACTTGTGATTTCCTTATTTTTGTATGAAAGTTCTTTCTAACTAGATGGTGTTTGGTTATACATACTAGTGCTATTCGATGGCACTAATGTCCCTTTTGCCGGGGGCGCTACGTCTTTAAATGGATGTAGGTGTTTCTATAGCAGGCAATGTTGGCCGCAGCTAGTGCCGCATCATCCTTTCAGCTGACTTGGTGAGCCCCACTTCGTTTTGGGGTCCTGTTTCATTTGTTCATCATGTACTTTGTATTTGAGGTATAGCCGGAGCCTTGTTACCAGAATTTTCATATTACATTACTCTTCAGTGTGTTTAGATGCTCCGTAGATAGGTTGTGGGTAGTGTCGGGTATTGAAATTAAAGTAGAAATATTGATGTTTGGCAAAGACTTATAAAAATTGTAATATTTTGATAATTATGTTTTAAGCTGCTAATGGAAATGAAATGGAAGTTGTTAATGAAATACTTACTAAGTATGATTAATGGAGTCCATCTCCTATTTATTCATGAATTAGTTTGGGTAGAATGAAACCTAACTGGCTTGCTCCGTCGGGTTTACCCGGTTGAGCGCCGGTCGTGCTCCTCGGTTTTTGGGCCGTGACAAACTTAGTATCAGAGTCTAAGGTTTTAAAGTATCCTAGGATGTCTCAGAGCCGTGTCTAGTAGAGTCCTTCTTGTCGGTGTGTAGTCGACCACATCTATAAGTTGGAGGCTATTCGGACATTTAGGAATTTCACCCTTCTTTGATACTCCAATCGTGCGATAGAGCTCAAGTTAGGGAGTTAGTTTTCTCTCCAAGCCTTACTCTCAAAATGAGTAATCATGATACCATAATCCGCGAATTTGAAGCCATGAGG